>NC_061113.1:194400816-194676754 GCF_002878395.1 Capsicum annuum
TAAGAGCTGAAGTCATCAATTATTTAAGCCTTTTGAAGCTCTTCTTACATGAATTCAACTATTAAAAAACCATATATTCTGAGTCAACTTAGTTAAAAGAGCCACAATAGGCGAGAAACCCTCTACAAAATGCCAATAATAACCCATCAAGCCAATGAAACTCCAAATCGTGGTCGGAGAAGTAGGTCTAGTCTAATCACAAATCACTGCTATCTTGGCTAGATCAACCATAATATCATCCTTAGTCACGACATGACCCAAGAAAAAGGTAGAATCCAACCAAACCTTACACATAGAAAACTTACCATATATCTTCTCATCACACAACCTCTAAAGTACAATCCTTAAATGCTTCACATAGTTGGCCTTACTCTTGGAATAAACCAAGATGTAATCTATAAATACAATCACAAAGCAGCTGGGATAAGATTAAAACACCTGATCCATCAACTATAAAACTGCTAGGCATTGGTCAATCCAAAAGATATGACTAAGAACTAATAATGACTATATCAAGTCTGATTAGCTATCTTCAAAAAATCTAAAAAGTTCTAGTATTTAAATGGTGATACCCAGATCTCAAATCAATCTTGGAAAAAACAAAAGCACCTCAAAGGTGGTCAAATAGATCATTAATGTGAGGAAAATGATACTTGTTATTAACCATTACCTTGTTCAACTATCTGTAATCAATACATATATAACTTCTTCTTCACGAATAATATTAGAGCTCCCCAAGAAGATCCACTAAAGAATTATTTATTAAGGTAGAAATTTAAAGAGGCATAGCAAGATTCTCACACACAATATCAAAAAAAAGCAAAATATGTAGGAACATAGAAGAATATAAACCCAAGGTCAAATAACACAGAAGCAGATCTAAAGCAAACTGAGATGATACCCGTAATAAATACACTAGAGGCCTCTACTTTGTGTCAAGAAGGTATAGCATAGTATTGGCCACATTTTCTCCCAGATTGAGTAACCCTGTGACCACCACCACAAGAACCTCTACCTCTACCTTGAGCCCCTCTAGCAGTACCCCTACTACTCTGTGAACCACCTTTCATTACAGATATTAAAGTAGGTCTAAAAACACATCGAGGGTAATCCTTGGCCACAGGGCCAAAATCATCATGTAAAAGATATCCTCTATGACATGACTCAATTTGAGGAGGTGCAACTAAACTAGAATGACTACTCTGGCATAATGTTTGGCTACCCAAAGTCATTGAATCTGAAGGTCCACCACTTGATCCGTGCAAAATGGCCTGAAATGGCCTACCATGATAACCACTTGAATTTTTAGTAAAGAAGTATCTACCTAGGAAGACATATTTACTAAACTTACCATGATGACACACCTTCTTGGTGCTTTCCTGAGTAACTTGGATAATAAACTCGGTCATCTTAGCATGGTTAATAATAATTTAGAAAGAAACCACTGAAATAACCATCTAAGTTGTAGCTAATTGATAAGTACCGTTAAAACCCTTGACGAACTTTCAAATCCTTTCAAACACAGTAGAGATACTATAACTGAATAACTAAATAAAATGTGAAAATGAGCCTCACACTCATCAATAATCATAGAGCCCTACTCTAAGTGATCAAACTTATCATACATATAATATCTCAAACTATAAGGTACAAACCTCTCCATGAAAGCCTAAAAAAACTGAGTCTAAGATACAACAGGCAAACTCAAAGGACTATAACTAAAAAATGACCACCAATCTCTAGCCACATTCGTCAACTGATAAGTAGTATAAGCAACTCCATGAGACTCAAGGGATCCAAAGTTATGTATCTTCTCTTGACAATCGATCGAAAACTAGTAGGCATCCTCACCAATAGCTTTATTAAACTTGGGTGGACCTAAGTAAATAAACCTCTCAAATATCTTTCGATTATCAGAAGACATAACTGTACTTGAAATAATTAGAGAAATAGTAAGTTTAATCGGTAATAAATCCATATGTGGGGGTACCATAAAAGATGGTTGTACCCCAAAAGCAAGAATACCATAAGAAGATACAAGCACAAAAGCTGGAGCACCACTTAAAATCTAAGAAATTCCATAAGTAGATGTCGGTATAGATGAAGGAACCATACTCAAAGTCAAAGGAATACCACAAGAAGATATCGACACTGACGAGGGTACAATACTTGAAATCGGAGAAACACCAGGTACACTTAAGGGAACACCCTCCAAATGAGTCAAGAGACGAACCAAGAAACCTTGAAGCACTTAAGTATCAACTGAACCCTATGGGACCTTAGTTGGCCCCATATCCATTTTCTAATAATCATCTCTGGAATACATAACCTCAGGCTTGGAAAAGTACTTTCTAGCATGTTCTCTAATTGGTGCAGCTCTTTGTGCCCATCTTTTTCCTCTGAGACATCCATAGCCTTACTTATCTCTCTAGTTTGACCTTTATCCTCAGGTGTTGGATCAACATCCTTAGCCTCTCGATATCTAGTCCTCACTATCTGCACTGAAAAGAGTCAAACAAAAATTAGAACATGGGGTAAGAAAAATCCGGATGTCTAGAAATTAAAATGGAGAAGTTTTTCCTAAAGACATCTTATATCCTCTCAAAGATAGATACAAACATCTACGTACCAATTTGTGTGACTCTGCTAGACATCCTGATTTTACACTTATATGACTGATGAACTTGGCTCCTCTAAGACTCAAAAAGAGTCATGATGGTACTTATTGTGGTTCAGCCTTGATAAGTAAGCTAATCACCCAAACTGATAGAAGAAACATAAAATTAACAATAATATACACCAATGCAAGACTTTTGGAATGAAGTCAAGCCAAGTACAAAATATAGTTAAAACAAAAATATAAAAGAAATCTCATAAGTCCATAAAATTTAGGTGTCATAGTGTAAGAGCATCTAACACAATATCCAAAAAATTAAAATACACATCTATCTCTGATAACCAAAATAAATAAATAAAAGGATAGATGAGGTTCGGGTCAGCCCTGGACTTTGGAGAAAATTAGTACCTCAAAGTCTGGAATCTCCGCACAAAATCAACCTCCATGGGAGGGGCTCGTACCAAGATCTACACCGAAAGGGCACCATGGGGGTGAGTACAATCTACTTGTACTCAGTAGGTATCATAGACCGACTGAGCAAATCAGAAAAAGAGATAAGTAAAATATACTATGAGTACGTCACCTAAAGCAGAAAAGACCCAAATGGTAACTCACACTGTCTCCACTAAAAATTATAATATATAATTACACAAAAATAAAAGCAACATAGAAATAAACAAGACACTGAATTTAAGCACAAGCGAAGAAACTAAAAAAATCAAGCTAGATGTGTGTGCAAATACAATGTAATACAATGTGAACAAGATGAATAATGAAAGCCATCAGATGACTTTTTATATTCACCCACTAAGCTCTCAGCTCTTAGGTAGGACCCTTGGGGTTTTTAAAACCCATGTACTATCTCATATCTCAATCTCAACTCACCTCTCCAATTTATGTTCATGAAGAGGGTGTTCATAAAAGTAACTCATTTTCTTTCAAAAATCTTATTTCTCAATGGTATTAGTATCTCATGAATGTATATGTATGAAACAAGAATGTAATACTTACAATCAACTTAATATAATGATATCAATTCCATCCAACACGTATATAATAAGTGAGGTAAGAAATCAACTCAATATGTTCATAATTCATGATCATCAACTCCAATTAGACACCATAAAAATAAATATGCATGTAAGACATTGTTAATATCATATCAACCCCTAACTCGAGTATTTCTATCATGATAAAGGAAATCAATGCTTTAATAAGGCCTATATTAAAAAATAAGCCCATGCACGGGCATCATATCCAGAATAAAGGCATTCAAATTCACAAATAAGACCAATAATGTCAAATAAAGTCCCCAAATGAGTAACACACTATCAGATATCACAAATCAACCCTAAAAAAATATAATCCCTTACATGAGCATATAATAGTAAAAAATTAAACTCAAAACCATAGTTATTTTTTCAACCCATAACATAATTTACTTATTTATTATCTATCCAGCTCAATTTGAAAGATGTTAAGCCATAACCTACCTTGAAATGATGAAAACTCAATCTAAAGTACTTCAACATAGATTCTTTAGCTTACTAATTGCCTCAAAATCATATACAACATTCATATATAGCATTATGCATTATAAAGGATAAAAATACCCATATCTCCCATATTCAGGACAAGTATGGATTCAAAAATGACTGAATTAAAACAAGAATTTTGTTTTATAAGTACCTCCCCAAAGGTTATAGAAATCTATAGATGAAATCCCACACGATAATGGGTTAAAAATGAGGTCCGAATCGAAGAAAAACCCTTTTTAAACTTTGCCGATAAAAATCTCAAAATTTCATTTTGAAATCATGATTTAGAGTTATTTTTAATGAGATAATCGATGAAAAATAATGGGGATAAGGTTTTGGAGATTAAATATGCTCAAATGGTGAAGAAAACCTCAAGAATTGCCCAAATTCGAAGCTCAAATATGCCAAAAATTAAGGAAAAATGTGAAAATGAGTTTTTATATCAACCCAGCTCTGGCCGCTTAAGCAGTCATCCCTTACACAACGGCAGATCACTAAAGCGGTCTAGCCTATGTGGCTACGCCCACTAAAGCAGTCAAGTACCCGCGATAAAAACTTATAATTTTGCAGGAAAGAATTAAGTAATTTCAATTTTTACCTTCCGATATGCCTCCTAGGCTGTTGTTGTTGTTGCTGCTGCTACTACTACTACTACTACTACCACGATTACCGCCATGACCACCACGACCACGACCACTATCACTACCACTACTACTACTACCACTAGTAGTACTACTACCACCACTACTACTATTATTATTTTATTATTATTATTATTATTATTATTATTATTATTTTAGTAATTTTAAATTTTGTATTAATAATTTATAGGTGTTTAATTTATTTCAAATTATTATTGTCATAGATTTTGAAATAATATATTACGTATTATTAATTTTACTTACATAATACTCATAATTGATCTGAAAATAATTTTTTTTATTATTATTATTAGTATATGTTTACTATATTTATTAAATAGAAGCTCAATTCAATTTAACTTTCTTATTTTTATTTAATTTTTAGCCTTTTTGTACCTCATTTGTATCAATTCTAACCTAAATTAATCCCAATTTGGCCCCAATCTCAAAGTCCCAAATTAATTTATTTTATTTAATTTTCTGATCTAATTTAACCAGACCTATATTCTAATTTTAATCTAAGTCGTCGATTAAATATGATCCAACGACTCAGATTAAAACCCTTTTCTTTCTTTTTAATGACAAAAAAATTCGCACAACCTAAATTTTTTTTCACTTTCTCTCTCTCTAAATGAACTATCAGTCGCCCCTCCTATTTTGGCTCTCTCCTGATCTCCTTCGCTCACCACTGTTGCTGCCTCACGATGAAGTCCACAAACTAATCACCCTCCATTAAAGATCCACAATCAACAGTCAGTCATTGCTTTCTCAACCCCCATTGGGTTCCATTGCGGCGGTTGCTCCGGCGAGCCTTGTGCTGCTTCTTCTTCACAAAATAAAAAATAGTGTCACAGACATTGTATCAAGACAACGTCGGAGTTCCATCGGCAAAAACCAATAATGAACCAGTGCGCCTTCGAGATTAGTCAAATATTGCTGAAAAATGCTTAAGTTCTTGACAGATTCTCACAATCCATCACAAGTATGTTTCTTTGTTTGAATTCATGTCAATTTACTATTATTCTCTTCTTCGACTCTTTTTCTTTTAGATAAAATTTTAGATTTGAAATTGGTGAAATTTAGCTTTGAATTTTGAGATGATGCTTTTCATTTCATATTTGTTTATGTCCTTAGATTAATAAATATGAAAATATCCAAATTTTTTAAATGGTGATTAATCCTAATTTTAACATGGATTGGGTACTAACTTGTTGAAGGCGTTATGGGTTCTATGTTCTTAATTTTGCTTGAAGCAATAAGTTTGGTGTGAATTATGTTTGGCCATGGTTCTTGATTTGTGAGTGATTTTGATTATCGATTCCGCACCTTTGATCATTATTTTTTCCTTAATTATGGTATCTTTAGATTGATATATGCTAAGTCAAATGTGATAATTTGAATTTTTTCTTATTTGATTAACATTAAATCATGGGACGACTTAGCATGCTTTTGGTACTTGGTAAGTTTTTTTAGTGACTGATTTTATTTTTGATTAACTTTTCATAGTTGTTTATGATAAACTTTGACTCATTTTTTCAATTAATTGAGAATGGTATTCAGGATGATTTGTTGATGAAACTATGTGACAGGTATATTGTTGGTGAATTTCATGGTCTTATGATATCCCCACTTCTTTATGGTCTTATGGTATCCCACTTATTCTCCTATCCCCACTTCTCTGCATATTCCTCTTTCCTTTTATTTTTGTGACTTCCCACTATATAAACACCATTCCTTTATCCTTATTCAGATGCTCAACAACATTACTCCCTTCCACACCTAAAAAATTTCTCTACTTTTAGTCTTAAGATTGCTTGGGCTTCTAACGGTTATCACCGGCTCTTATTTTGGAAGCACGGTATTCTAGTTGTGTTCTATTATCTTTGTTGTTAATCGGTTAGTTTCCTCTAACTATCCATTCATTATTATGTGATTATGATCTCGTCTTTATTTACATACTTTAAATGTTTGATTGGCATAGCCTTCTACTTGTTTTGGACATTTTTGTGCCCTATTGAGCGTTTATGTTATTTGTTTTATTGGTTTGACATATTTCCCTTCTCTATTCGAAACTAAGTGTTTTTCTGCACCGAAGTATTGTTGTATGCGAATCTAAAACGACTTTTGTGAATCTCATAATCCCTTTGTGAGTTTGCCAGGGATTCCTGAGATTCCTGAGATCCTTAGGATCTCGACAGCGTCAAGGATTGGTTATGGGCAACCAAAGGTATAATTTAAATTTCGGGGTTGGTTTTGGTCTTTGTCTTATGTCTAGCAGGTTGGACGAGAAAACAAGTGATTCGGGGAACTTGAAGAGTTGCCAAGGAATTTATTTAAGGACCGCCCCACTTAACCGCTCTTTTTTATTCATTCATTTTTGATTTGTAATAATATATTGTATAAACTCTGTGACTATAATGAATGAAATATAGGGGACAATGCTTATGGGGGCGGGGATTATATGAATCACTTAGGCAAAACATAATCTAGGATTATTAATAAAATTTATTTGTCACCTAGAAATCATGTTTTAAGAGTAATAATTAATTTACAACCTATTCATTTAAAACCAATATTGAACATGTTCATTAGCTTTCAGTGCTTTAATTGATTTTCCACACATTTTATTTCTTATTTTCCTCATTTAATAAGGTTTTCTGCACACTTGAATAAAATTTTGCACATTATATGATTTTCTGCACTGTTAATAATATATTTCTACACGAGAAAGTAATTTCCTGCACCTTTAACTAATTTCTGCACTTTTTTGAATTTTCTGAACCTATCAAAATACTTTTCTGCACATTTAAATAGTTTTTTGCATCATCTCTTTATTAATTTTCTGCACACTTTTCATTTCTGCATAGTTTAATTGTTTTCTGCACATTTTATTTTTCTGTACTGTTTAATAAAATTTTTGCACAGTTTAATTGTTTTTCTTCATTGATTAATTATTTTGCTGCACTGTTTAATGAATTTTATGCACTCTAAATAATTTTTCACACTAAGAGTACTCTCTTCCACTTTAAGTAATTGTTTTGGCGCACTCTAAACAATTTTCTGCATATTTAAATTTATATTTAGTACTTTAATTTTCAACATTAAATGAAAATTTCAGCATAGTTAAATAATACTAGTCATATACCTTTTCACCTGGCAAGCATGTCTATAGGTTTTTAAATTACATAAATAAGTAATTATTTATTTAGTTAATCATCTAATCAACCTTTAATTAACCACGAGGCTTGTTAGAAACCCTTACGTGCTACTTGTTTGTCCCATATATTTTGCTTGGCGCGAACCTTGAGTCTAATTAAGTAACCTAGATTTTCCTTTGTCTAGACCCCAAATTCAAATGTTGAAAGTCCAATGCCTCTTGAACATTAGGTCGAGATGGGTAGGTAATTTAGGGAACATTAGTTTTGTCATTTTTTTGTTAGAACACCTTTAAGTTTAATAACCAACTTAGGTGGGGGTGGGTAGACATTTAAAAATGATGGAAGTTGATCCGAGCATAATCTGACAACACGACACATGACATTGTCACCCGTTAATAAGTCGGGCGCTGATTCGAATAATAAAAATAATAAATCCTCGTCCAGCCTTTCTAATTTGTTGTCTCTTTTATTTACTTTGAATGTTTTAATTGTTTGGGCGTAAGTTAGGTTCTATTATTTAATAATATTTTGTTATATTGATTGTATCATTTCTGTCTCCACACTTATCTGATTTACATCTTGCCTTTTATTTGTCACCTAGATAGTTGATGATTAAAATATAATTAAGATAAATATTTTTTTATTTAAATCTCTCACTTAGTAATATTAAGTTAATAAATTAGCGACCTTTATTGATCACGTAGAGTCCCCACATAATATATGAATTCATCCGAAAATCACATTTGTGGACTTCAAAAGGTACATAACAACTTCTTTTTGAGGTAAATTGAACCCTTACCCGAATTTCTAGTGAACTAGACTAAATAATAAAATAGATTCATAATTTGCCTAGAATGGTGCCCTAACACACCTTAATTCATTAGGTGGGGACTCTTCACTCTTTAAATGATTCAAAAGAGTTATCATGTCGAAATCTGCTTTTCACGAGAAAAATGAAATGCGACAGCATGGAGGCTCTGCTGGGGAATACTTACGTTCTAACTATTATGAATTTATGTGTTATGTGGAATTTTATTCTGTTTGCTTGGACTTTCTTTTTGATATTTGTGTTTTTTTGTAATTATCCTATTTATTTCCTTTATTGATTGTTTTGAGCGTTATAATTTGTTATTTTCACATGTTAATTCCGTTGTTTTTCCTCTTTATTTGTCTTTCTAAATAGTTATATATTTTTATGTCCATACATTTCCTTTTCCCTTTTGCTTGCTTATGTGTTACATCTTATTTTCTGATATCTTTTAATAGCATATTTATTTATTTATTTTCTTTATACTGTTCAATATGTTACTGCTTTCATTATTTGCTACGTGTTACTGCTTTTTATAACTATCATTTTGTTCATATTTTTCTCCACTTGGAGCCTCTTTTTATTATTTTAAAGACAGTTGTGTGGTTGTACAAGCATTTACTCCCAAACACTCTTGCAAAAAAATGCCTCATAAATCAATCGATTAGTGGTGCGTCAACATTTTATGAGCTTTATCACTCTTGAGTTGTCCACTTGAGGAAACCATGTCATGAACCAGTCTTGTTCTTTAGATCGTGGCTGCATATTTCTTTTACTAAGGAATATGCATCTCATTCAACCTAGGATGCCTTGACACCCTTGATGCATTAAATGTTAATCTCATTCAAAATCCAAAGGGGTTCACGATCCCAAAAGGAAGAATAATATATTTTGCTATGTGTTGAATTTCTATGTATGTATTGATATCTTACCTATCTTTTTGTTTTTATTCTTGTCTTAGTCACTTAGTCACTCTTTATTCTTAGTGTTCCTCACTTTATAGCTCTTTACTCTTAAAATTATCGTCATGTCATGTTAGGATCCTATAATATACTCTTAAGTCCTATTCAAAACTTTCCTCTAATTTATCCTCCTAACTCATCGATTTGTACTTAATCATCGCTAGGTCCAACTCTTCCTTTGACAAGAGGTTCTAGTCCCATTTATAATGTAATTCATTTTAGAACATCCTCATCTCAACGCTTTTAGTATTTACATACCATCACTCTAACCATGACTCTTGGTTGTTAATGTTATCAAATTCATGTTTTACTCAAGCATTCCTGACTTTAAGTTATATAAAGCTCCCATAACTTTGAATCACTCCAAATGAGCATAACTCATTATTTTCAAATAAGTAGAATATTTATTCTAGATAGTTATGCGTATTTTTTTTCTAACTGTAATTCCGTTCTTCTAAGGTTGACTAAAGTTGTACATAAGAAATGGCTAGTCAAGTAATTATTATCAACCTTGTCAATAGTGAAGCTGAACATGAGAGTTTGGGGTTGCAACAACATAAAGTTACTCCAGTTGAGTCGAGCATCAGAAGTATGGGAAGGAAAATAAAAAGAATTAGGGGAATAATGACTAATCTTTGAGGTTCAGCTAGCATGCTACAGATTTTCTAGAGCCATTATCCGAAACTAACTTTATTGCTTCTGCATGCATTGTGGATTCTCCTATATTAACAACCTCACCTATTCCTGATTGTGATGCACAAGTGTCTTCAAGTCTGTACTCAATTGCACTATAGAAATCACATAATGTGTTGACAGAGATAGGCTAGGAAAAGAAGATAGAAGGACAAGTTTCTAACCATAAGGTAAGCTCATTTCAACAAATCGAGATGAATAAGTTATCCAAATCAGGGGAAGAAAATAAAGATAGAGTTGGGGACTTTAACTTTCCGTTCTATGATGGGTCCAAAAATCCTCATTATTATTAGAAGGCCTACCTTGACAAGCTAGTAGTTGTAGGGAAAAGTGATGATCTTAAGATGAAGCTTTTTGTCAGTTCACTTACGGGTATGGCATTGATATGGAACGCAGAGAAGGATACAAACAAGTGGGTCTCTTGGGACAATTTAGAAGGTTACTTTATTAGGTCGTTTGATAATAAGCTAAAGAGAAAGTTCATAATCGAAACTGATTTAGTTGAGCCATAATCGAGGGATAAGGAAAAAACGATCATCAATGATACATCAAAACCTCCAAAGCTTAAAGTTAGCAAACCCCAATATATGACCCTTCGACGAACCACCATTAATAATATTTGCAATGCTAAGGTCACATGGTATTCTTTAGCCAAAGCTTGTTACTTTCTATTGCCCTTCAAGGCCTTTCTTCGATCCGAAAAAGCATTGTGCTTTCCACTCTGGCATGCCTGGTCCTGATACTGATGAATGTCATGAATTGAGAAGATAGATAGCAAACTTGATAAGAAATGCGAGGATAGTAAAAGAACCCAACCCTTAAATGATATGGTATCCTGCTCCAGAAATCTTTCCAACCTTAAATTATGTCCAAACCTATTATCTCCAATCTTTCACAAATCCTCATTCTTAAACTATTGCTCCAATATCAAACTGCATTCCCCTGTCCTACAAAAATCCACTGACAAATCAAGGATCCAACTAATCTGCCAGACCTTGAGATAAGTTTTAGAAAAATCCACTAAAATAGTATACTCCTCTAGGTGAACCTATAGCTCAACTCTATGAACGACTAAAAAAAGCAGGCTACATCACACCCATTGTTGTCGTACCATATGATACTAAGTCTGTATAATATCTCCTTGATCAAATTTATGCTTATCATTCTGGGATGAAAGTACATCCTACTTGGGCATATTTTTCGTTGAAAAACAAAATTCAGATGATGATTGATACCAAGGTAATAAGTGTGATAGAGCCAAATTGTGATGCTGATTGATTTTCTAGGCTTAATTTTCACTTGTTCAACATTGCTTTAGACGATATCATGTTGCTTCTCTGCCCTAGAATCTCAAGCATTTGAATTTCCTTTAAAGCTTTACAATCTGTAGTTTTTTTTACGTTTTCCTTGCTTGTGTAATTGGACCTATATTCGACCTGATTCCCTTATAAGAGGTATACATAGGTGCTCATTTAATGAGTTCGATCTCATCATAATAAAATTTTCTTTCCCCCTATTTTGATCTTTTATATATGGATTTGGATGGATCAACAATGTGTTGTGATATCAATTAAAAAGGATGTTTCAGATCAACCGATTTGATGTTCAACAAAAGTCAACTTTGTCCATTTTCCTAGTTTTCTTATCTTTTCGCAATTTCAAATTTAGCATAATGTTCTATCCTTACCGTCTCTTTCATGCGTTAGGAGCTCAGATCTTTATGTCTATATCAGTTATTAAGTTCTAGTCTTTATCCTAGAATGTATTTTATTTTATATTTATTATTTTTAATCTTGTATGTGCTATGTGGTAACTTTTTTTTGGCTTATTTATATTTTTAAAGGTTGTCTAGCATTTGAACACCGAATCAGCTAAGAATCTTCAATTTGACAAATATACCTAACCATTTTGATCCTTTGTCTAACACAAATTTTCTTCTAACCGCACAAGATACCTTCTTACCCACACTTCCTTAGTCATTCATTTGGTACTTTGCAAGACATGATAACACAAGACTTTCTTGACTTATAAAAGAGGTTGGACGAATGTCTATGTTCCAAAGAAATTTATAACTTGAGGTATAAGAAACCGTGTCTACATCAATGGATGGATTTACCTTTAGGACACTAAGTCCCAAAATTAATGTCTTTGATGGGCATGGAGGTCATATTATACATATGAAGGACTATTATGGCAGACTAATTGACACAGGAGACAATGAAGCTCTCTGAATAAGATTGTTCATTCAGAGCTTGTCAGGAATAATACTCAGTTGGTATATCAAACAAGACTTTGACAAGTGGAATACTTCGAAAGACATGGCTCAAGACTTTGTGAGACAATATAAGTTCAATATCAAGGTCGATCCGACGATGCTGGACTTGTTCGAAGTAAGAAGAATAACTCATAAATCTTTTAAAGATTATATAACACGATGGAGATTAAAAGCTTCTAAGATACGTCCTCCTATGCCTGAAGAAGAGTTGTTCCAAGCTTTCATTAGGTCCTTAGATGATATTTACTATCAGAGGTTATGTTGCATGTGTTCAAAGGTTCGACAATCTAATTTTAATTAGGAAGAGATTAGAATATACTATTTGAATGGGAAAAAATATTGATATTTCTGCAACACAAGCTACTTTTCAATCACAGAATACCTCATCAAAAGAAGAAAAAGAGGAAGATATCTTAATCTTCCTACCTCAAGAACTATACTATCCAAATACCCCATATGCATATACTGTTTTTGACCCCTATAACCATAAGTGTTTCAATAATCAAATTTCCACCAGCCTGATTCCCAACAACAGACTCATCCAATTCCATCCAATCCTCATCAACCAGAGAAAATTAAATCTCATACTTTTACCCCTTTAACTAAACCTTTGACTGGCATATTCTAAAGATTATTTTCTCAAGTAGTTTTGATACCAAGAAAAGGTTGGATCCCTAAGTACCCACCTTTAAATTTTGACTTATCCAAAATGTGTGCATATCATTCAAATATTAAAGGACATGATATTAAGGAATGTTCAGCATTGAGGTACAAGATTCAAGATATAATAGAGAAAGACAAGATTATAATGTGATAAGAGCCACTAAGAAATATCTATAACATTACGACAGACACAGTTATTGTCCAAGGCAACCCGGTTGAGATCGCCTCGAGATATTTGACAAGGAAACATAAAGCATATCAAAGGAATTAATAAGGACAAAACTATCAAGCAAAGTACCAATTCTATTTTCCAATCATTAATTTTTTTTGTTTTTGTTTATGTTATTCTTTGAGCTCATCAACTGCGTTTGGCCCGACTCCTATCTGGATACGTAGGCGGCCCTTATTGGGTTTGATCTTAATGTAATAAAATTTTTCTCTCCCCTTCATATTCAAACTATCTTAGCTTCTGAACAAACTCTATTCGATAAATCAAAACTAATTTTTTGACTCCAAATGACAAATTACAAATTCGTAATCAAACTTCGATGTTCAAATATAAGACAATCATTTCATTTGAACTAACATTTTCTTTGAGTGATACAGGAATATAAGACTTTAAAAGTAAAAATTGGGGCAGAATTTTTGAGATTACCTCAAAAATTCTACCGGTAAACAGCATTTTGATTTGTAAGAAAGTGCGAAATATATTTTAAACTAGGGCAGATATTTCTGAAGGTGCTAAAAATTTTCAATGACATGACAACAACAAGAAGCTACCAATGAACAAAGGTAATCTGGGTTCATCTACCCTATAATAGGATTTGTTGGATTCATCCACCCAAAAATAGGATATGTTTGACATACCGAGTTCGTCCACCCTAAATTATGATACATTTGACATACCCGGTTCATCCACCCTAAAATAGGATATGTTGGGTTCATCCACCCTAAAATAGAATATATTTGACATACCAAGTTTATTCACACTAAATTATGATACGTTTGACATAATAGGTTCATCCAACCTAATAGAAAATGTTGGGTTCATTCACCCTAAAATAGAAAATGTTTGATATACCGAGTTCATCCACCCTAAAATAAGATATGTTTGACATACCAGATTCATCCATCCTAAAAAAGGATATGTTTGACATATCGGATTCAACCATCCTGAAATAGGATATGTTTGAATATACCGGGTTCCTCCACCCTGAAATAGGATATGTTTGACATACCGGGTTTCTCCACCCTAAAAAAGGATATGATTGACATACTGGATTCATCCACCCTAAAAAGGATATGTTTGACATAATAGATTTATCCATCGTAAAATAGGATATGTTTGACATACCGAGTTCATCCACCCTAAAATAAGATACGTTTGATATACTGGGTTCATCCACCCTAAAATAGGATATGCATGATATACCGTATTCATCCATCCTGAAATAGGATATGTTGGGTTCATCTTCCCTAAATAGGACACGCTGGACATATCAGGTTCATCCATCCTGAAATAGGATATGCTAGACAATTGGGCTCATCCGTACTAAAATAAAGACACTTGATTTTGAGGGTATATGAACAACATGATCATTTTCATTAAGAGACAAAACTTGTGCAGATTTTTGAGGAGACTAAAAAATTTTGGACAATAAGGACAATTTCAAACAGATACACTTTCTTAACTCCTCTCATCATTATTGATATCTATTATGATTATTTTTACCATATTGTTTAATGATTATCTTTCTATACATATATATGTGTGTGTGTGTGTGCTAACCATTTTTATCTAGTTGTTAAATGTGGCAAGTAAAATGAAAAACATTTGAGAATTATTCTCCTCTCAATATTAAAATATTTTTTTCAATATCGCAACCTATTTATATTTCACCTTTCAAAATCACTCATATTCCAACCTTACAAACTTGTGCTCCACGTTCATCAATTTTCTTTAGGAATCTCATTCGTTCCTAAATCTAGAACTACACAAGGTCTAACTCTCATAAACCCAAGATATGTAGGCGACTTAAAATCAAGTCTCGATCGTATTATTTTAAAACCATCTCTTGTTGCTTTAATTCTGACAAATCATTCTCTCGATCAAATAAAATTGACTACTATATCAATTTTTGATGCTTGACAATTTTTTATCATTTCCGAATAATAAAAGGGTAACTTTTGACACCCAATTTTTACCTCTCGATATGCCTCCTAGGCTGCTATTTTATGAAAAACTATTAATTTTGAATATTAGTATTTTTTCATATTATTTTTATATCAAATAAATATTAACGTGTCACATTCCATATTTTTAAAAACTAAGCAATTTATTTTTTAGATCATTTTATATTTTTATATAATATACATATAATATCTTACATAATTTTGTTAATATTTATTAAATTATTTTTTTCTATATAAATATACTTGTAATTTACAAACACTGTCTATTATTATTATTATTATTATTATTATTATTATTATTATTATTATTACTATTATTATTACTATTACTACTATTATTATTATTACTATTATTATTATTAGTAATTTTAAATTTTGTATTCATAATTTAAAGGTATCTATTTATTTCAAATTAATATTATCATAGATTTTAAAATAATATATTAAGTATCGTTAATTTTATTTACATAATTTATTCATCACCGATCTAGAAATAATTATTATTATATGTTTACTATATTTATTAAATAACAGGTCAATTCAATTTAAATTTCTTATTTTGATTTAAAATTTAGCCTTTTTGTACCCCATTTATATCAATTTGAGCCTAAACTAATCCCAATTTTGCCCCAATCTCAAAATCCCAGATCAATTTATTTAACCCAATTTTTTGATCTAATTTAATCCAACCAATATTCTAATTTTAATCTTAGTCATTGATCAAATATGATCCAATAACTCAGATTAAAACCATTTTTCTTTCCTTTCAATGAAAAAAAATTCCCACAACCCAAATTTTTTTCACTCTATCTCTCTCTAAACTAATTATGTAACACCCTATATTTTCGGGTTAGACTTTGAAGCGTCATTCTTATGTGTTTAAATTTTAATCCATGATTTGTATGTTAATGCATATGTCATATTCTTTATCCTTGTGTGAAGTGCTCTCAAAGTGAAAAATATTCATAGGAACCACTTAGAATGAAGTTGAGCTAAGAGCCTTTGATTCGTCCAAGTTTGGTATTTGATTCTCTAAGAATCTACTTTGAACGTATATAAATTTTGATATACAAAGAATTTTACAGCTCAAGGCCCACCAAATTGTAGATAATTGAGTTAGCTTTCCAAAGATACTAATTTTGCCTTAATCCGATACTTGAGCGAAAAGTTATAGCCATTTTTGTGAGAGGCTATAATGGGGCGCGATAAGCCCACAGCAACTGAGTTATTGCATTAGGATAGAGGGGGCGCCGTGGGATCTACTCCCACGGACTAAAGGTGGTGCCACCGTGTCCATTCCCATGCTGTTTTCAACTCCTTAAGGGTCAAGAGCACTTTGGTCCTTTCCCCTCAACCCCAAATGTCCAAGGGATGATTTATATCATCTAAAATGGAATTATTTGCCCATCTTCCTCAAAAATCTCTCGCATAAAAACTCTCCCTTTTCCCCCATGAACAAAGCTCAAGGTTTTCTCTCAAGAACACAAAGAATTCAAGCTTCAATTTCAAGATTTCTTCAAGAAATTTATGAGTTCAAACTTCCAAGTTCAATAATTCCTCAAGAAATATCAAGAATAGAGTTTCTTTCACAAGTTCACCATTCAAGTTTTAAGATTCAGGATTTCTTCAGAATTAAATAAAATTGAAGTATATGGGGTTATGAACAAGTGTATTCTTTCACCCTTGTGTCAAAATTTCATGATTTTAAGATTTAATTCATTTGTTTTGAATTAGGGTTCATACCCAAGTATGTATATTTTTGAAGCATGTGATTTCATGAGATTTAAAAGCTTTTATAATATCAAGAAGTGCTTATATTTATGCTTTTAACTTACATGGAGTATATTATGAATGATATTGCACTATCTTCACTTGTTATCTTTGAAGTATTTCAAGATTTTTGCTAAGCGTGAACTTTTATTGTGAATTGACATAAGTTTAAAGTATTGGTTTTAAGCCCTAAGTTTGAGTATTGAGACTTCAAGAAGATTATGCTTTTAAGTATTCTTTGATAAGATTATATCAAGATTTTAAGCAAGAATTGATCTTTTGATCCTAAGCTAAGATAAGGAATCCACATTATTCATGCTGTTATGATTTAAAGCAAAGAAAAGTATAACTTGTTTTCATTATAAAACCTTATGCTATTTTAATATGGATTACTTAAATCTTGAGTATATAAGTAAGAGAGTAGATTTAGCACTGAGTTGGGTATGAATCCAAGGTCTCATGACCCAGAACTACAAGTCACCGTAGGCTTAAAGTCCTAATATAGGTTGAGTATAGTGATCACTTAAGTTAAGGTCCTATTTCGATGGCAAAGGTAGGACAACTTTCCCCAGCGTGAGCTCTCCCATCCGTGGGTAAGACACTAGACTCTATGACAGCTCACATGGTGTATGTCGGTTAGAAGACGCTCCCTAAGAAAAATAAAGTAGAGCTTTTAGAACGAAGTGTTATGGCTCAAAAAATTTGTCATTATGTTTTATTACTCAAGTTTATGATTTTACAGCTTGTGTTTTATTCAAGCCCAAAGCGAGTCATTTACACTTAGCATGCATTGTTTAAAGGCTTATATGTACATTAAGTTATTTTTTATACTTATGCATTCACTCCCACTTAATCAGCACATTCTAGAAGTACTGATCCACATATATATCTATGTGCTACATTGTCTCATAATGTAGGTACTTGTTATAGAGTGCACATCATAATCAGACAGTTTGTAGCTTCCAGTCAATAGGTGTGAGTCCTTTTTATTCAAGGGCTCATGTCAATCATTTTTTGAATAGCATCTTGTTTTCTTTATCCAGTCATATTTATATAGGATAGTTGTGGGTCATGTCCCAACTATCTATAGTCAATACTAGTAGAGGCTTCATAGACAGTTAGTAGAGTTGATGTATTTGATTTTTGTTTTATTTTGTATAACCAGAATTATAATCATTTTAATAGTTTGTTTTGAAGTTGTTCAGCTAAAGACTTTTCTTCTGCTTGTTTCTTCAAGATTTATGTATTTATTTAGTGGCTCACTAGTTATGCCAGTACAAAGGTTAGCTTGGGATCACTTGTGGTCCTAATCACCCTGTGACATCCAGGGGGTAATATCGGGGTTACAAACTTGGTATCAAAAAATAGAGTTCAAGTGTCCTAGGTTGTCAATGAAGCCGTGTCTAGTAGAGTCTTACGGAACTGTATGGAGACGCCTGCACTTTTCTTTAAGAGGCTACAGGGCATTTAAGAAATGTCTCTTTTCTTTTATATCTAGATCATGCAGTAAAGTTGCTCCCTCAAAATCTTTTGTCCTTCATGTATAACTCCATTCTTCTCCATCTATGAATTATTCTTGAGATAACATGATTAGTAAGTTCTGATTTCTCCCAAGATAATGCTCTCAAATTTTTTATCAGTAACTTTAGAAGTCACACAAGGGGCTTGAGAGGACCTCGCTAGTGTGTTATAAGTTCCTCAAGTAGAAAGTTATTTCTTTATCCTTATGAGTTGTTCAGTTAAAGCAGAGTAAGATATGTATTTAGATTTCTCGTTAAACCTTTAATACAGATAGTGCTCATAAGAGGAGATAGTGTGAACCTAGATTGTTAAATATAGTTTGCATTCGAGGGATATTGCAACCTAGAGTGTTATGATTTATAAGTAGTATAACCTTTTTATAGTTGGAAGTATGGGTATAGAAGTGTAATGACAAGAAAGGTGGTGAAGGCGATTCATGTAATATATATAGATGAACTTTTTTCTATGATCGAGTTTGTAGTAAGGTGATATGTCCTTATGTGTTAGTTTTGGGGTTATGAAGGTGGTACAGGCTCCTTGGTAGTAGGTAGAGAAGGAGTTATTTGTTAAGGTGATTTTTTGTTTGCTTAAAGTAGGAAAGGAGTTATTAATGGTATTTATTATGTTAGAAAGGTATAGGATACTAATGAAGGATTTGGTAGTTGAGTATTGTTAATTTAGGCTCCTCTTGAGGTTGCAAAAAGGAGTTTAGTTGAAACTTATAGAGCTATGCGAGTAATTTAGGTGTATAGATGGGTAAGTAGTCATAATATGTAGAAGGAGGATGTGCTAACGGATTTTAAAAAGGTATACCATAGGATTATGATCAATTATTGCTATTATGAGGTTCTAGTGGACTAGTGTTCCTTGATGCTTTATTTTATAGCTTCTAAGTGAGAATAGTATGTGAGGTTGGGTTGTACATTAAGTTTAGCACTAGACGTTAATTTTGACCAGTGGATGATCATTAAGGTGGAAATAATGATTGTTTGGTTAGTGATACTAGTTATATGAAATTGATATAGAAGCCTTGAATAGAGTATGCAAGAGTTAATTGAATAGAGTATGCAAGAGTTAAAGTTTAGTTATTCGCAATTAAGTATGATGTAGAGGTGTGCCCAACGTGATATGGGGATTGAATTATTTTCTAAGGTTATTAAGTTCCATGTGTGGTTAGTATTACCTTGAGTTGCAAAGTAAAAGAAGGCTAGTAATATAGTATATGGTGTTCTTAATAGCTAAGTTATGGAGTTATGGATAGATGATGTTGAACCTTTTGGTATGATTATGTTTCTCATGGTTTAGGTAAGGATATAAATTTAGAGATGTGATATTAGTAGGCTATAATAGAAGTAGTATGGTTCACTGAATGTTTGTGAATATCCATTTTAAGGATTAGAATCTAAGTTAGAATCATTAAAGATTGAGCTAATAAAAATAAGAGTTAAAGATCTAGATGGTGTGCACTCCGGGTATGGTGATACTCATGAAGATTCTAAGTTCGTAAGTGTTCAAGTAATATATCATGACTATTGGGGCTATAGAAAGATAAAGTTGTATCTCAGAAGGAAGTATTAGTAGCAGATTTTACACTTTTAGGTGTAGTCTTTCGGGCTAAGTTTATTATTTATGTGTATTGTTATATCCTAAACTCTAGAGTACAATGATTGTAGTCCAGTTTAGAGTTTAGTAAAGGGTTCCACAGACTTAGAATTATGGCTTAAAGCTAAGGGAGAGATGATGGAACAAGGAACCAAGTCAAATTTTCAAATTCTAGTAGTGCTACCACTATACTACAGAACAACACTAGGGAGAAAGGTGGCCAACCCATTCTTATTTTAATTTTTTTACTTCAGTTATAACAATAACTACTCGTGCCTTACATGTCAGTTCCATGATCATAGTTTATGTTCATGCACATAATCGAGAATCATGTACTCTCCCAGTTCCTAGTATGAGGAGTTCCAGTTCATTCAGCAGTACAAATCATGTTCCAAGAATTTATGAACTCCAAACTCAGGCCATGCAACTCATGACTCATGTACTCATGCTTTATAGTATGTTCAGTTCCAGTACTTATGCTATACTCTTAATGATTAGCGAAATTCAGTTTATGCCATGTATGCCATCAGTTTAGATCTTTTTAATAAATCTATGTCCTGGATACTCTATTCCATAGGCCTCAGTTAAGTGTCCCAGTTATGTGTAGTATTCTTTTATGATTCAAGTCCTCATGTTCTAACCTTTCAGTGATCTTTCCTTAGGTCAAGATAGTGATGATGAACAATTGTGTAGATAGGAGAGAGTAAATATTTCATGCTGGAAAAAACTTATTGTATGGTTATTTTATGTAAGTCTATAAGTTTGAAGGATTATTGAGGTAAATCTTTGGTATGTCATAGTTAGTAGAGAATTCTGGGTATGTAATCTTAAGCATAGTGCAAGAAAGTTATTATTGATAGAGGTATTGTAGAATATGAGAAAGATGCTTTTATAGGTGTTTGATTAGAAGTGTATATGATGTTATGAAGACAAGCTTGAATGACATATTGGTATATATGAATGGATGGATGCATTGTGCGTTAGTTAATTCCTAGTAATAGGTTGAATTTATTTGTTGAAGTGGTAAGAAGAATTATTCTTAAGATGATAACTGTGAAAACACATAGGGTATTGAATTCATGGCCAGACTAGTGTTATGTGTTGTGCCTTGAGATTTTGATTTAGGCTTGAACATGGCGAGAGTGTTTAGTTCAACTCAGACTTTAGCTAGAGTAGTTATATGTACCCGTGTGAGAAGGCACTTAAGAAGAGTAGTATAGTTGAGGGAGTATTTGAAAAGTATGGCTAAGCTTGAAGATTAGCAGTTGCATTGCATACGGCTTCGAAGTTCTATCCTAGCTTATGTTTCAAAGGCCTATTTTCCATGTTACAGAGTAAAAGCCATAATAAGATTCCTTACTCATATATCTTATTTAGATCATATCCAAGATTCTTTGCTCACTAATGTTATTAAAACTTCCATTGACTTTTCATAGTTGTTTATGGTAAAATTTGTCTCATTTTTTCAATTAGTTGAAGATGGTATTCGAGATGATTTGTGGATGAAATTGTGTGAAATGTATATTTTTGGTAAATTTTATGGTCTTATGATATCCCTACTTATTCTACTATCCTTGTTTGGGCTGGACAGATTTTACTTGTTTAATTATGGTAATTCTAGCATTAAATTGATTCAGTTTATTAGTTTAAAGGAAAATAATCCCTTTGATTGATTTCTCTGATATTCCTCCTTCCTTTTGTTTTGGTGACTTCCCACCATATGAACACCATTGTAATGCCCCGAGAGTACACCATGGGTGTCACATGGTGCTTACAGCTCCAAGAGATCACAAGCTAACCCATAAGCTGGTACCTGTTATGAGCACTGAATAATATTATCATAATTACAGAAAACATCTGATATTGCCATAAGGTTTTATCACTGAATCAATACTAAAATATAAATCTATAGAAAAATTGACTGAATCTGATTAAATACTGATAAACCGACATGTCAACTGAAAATTCGAATGCTGAATAACTGACTCTAATGTCTAAAAAGCCTCTAAAACTGACTGACTGAATATGAGTTGATGGGACAGGCCCCCAACTAAGTCTTCTAACTTCGGAGATAAAGATATGAAATAAAATAATCTGTCCTCGAATGATGAGGACTCACTACTGCTACTGTACTGCTGATAGCCTAAGAAGTGAAGTCTAAGCGCGGTCCGAGAACTGAGCGTCAGCACCTATGATATAATACATCATAGCACAAAATAAAGGTATATGCTCAGTACTTTGAATATACTGGTATGCTAAATGAGGTAGGCTGATATGTATGGTTTTATGAACAGAACTAATAATTAACTGAATATGCATGTAAAACATAGAGTACTGAGTAGAGAACATAGAATCTATAGATACTAAAAATATGGAGAATCTATAAATATCGAGTATGCATGATAGTCTATAAATACTGAAGATACATGAAAATTTATAGATAGTGGGGATGCCTGACCAAGCATATAACATGGATCGAGTAAAATCTGTAAACTGAAATGCTAACAAAATACTCATATCTGTATGCTGTGGTCAAACAACTCTAAGACTGCATAACTGAATTGGGACTGTAACTAAGACTGCATCTGAGACTGTGGGAGGTATTATCTAACTAATATTCCCCAATTTGAGCTAATCAGGGTCCAACTTGTAACCTCAGTTGGAAGGGTATTAATACCGTGCCATGGATTCTAAAGCTGTCTGTATAGATCTACTAAACCGATATAATGTCCAAAGGACTAAGGGTGTTAAGCCTGAACTGACGGTTGAGCCAAGCCTAATCTGACGGGTGACTTCTCATATCCTACGCTGGCTACGTAGTTCTGGAGTATAGCGACTGCTACTAACGACTATGCCTATCTTATGGGAAAGCCTCCATACCTATACTCGCTCGGTGCTAAATCATACTCCCAACTGAAAGACACTGAAATACTAAACTGTTCTAAGTTTAACTGACTGATATCTAACTATTCTGATAATACTCATAGTATGTTCTTAAGAATATTTTGTAATGTACTTAGACTAAACTACATAACAGCTATAGTTTTTGGGTATTCAATACCCCTAGGACTCAAAAACAACAATAGAAAAATGACACTAAAGCTTGAGGGTCAAAGCATGAAGACTTTTATTAAATCAATCACTCTTGTAGGCATTTTATCAAACACTGGTAGTTCTTGGTTAAAACAATCATAGGAATGTCATGGAACTTATGGAATAGCATGAATTCAACATAATAGATCTAAATCAGGGTGTAGTTTAATAAATAATAATATAAAAACATGGAGGATTGAATGATATCAATAATTTCATGGTAATATGGTATAAAATCAATAGTACATGGAGGTTCATGGATGAAATCATAATTTAAAATCAAATAGCTTGAAAAGATTATAACTTGGTAATTAAAATAGGATATTTGGACTCCATGGATGAACATCTAACATACCTGGGATACTGAATATCCTGAGGTCCTTAGTGTGTTCTTGAGGATTGGTCTTGAATTTGTGAGCTAGGTTTTCTAGTTCTTGGAAAAAGGGGATCTTTAATTTGAGAGGAAATTGAATAATGAATCATTATTTAGGTCAATTGGGGCTAAATTTCGTGTTTTAAGATGGGTTTAGGGTCTAGGAAAAAGACCCAAATACCCTTAAACAGATTTAAAACGTAAGCTTAAAACTGACCATCCCGATTTTTGGCCTTGGTGCGATGCACCACTATCACGCCAAGCCACTAGAAATAGACAATTGGAACCTAGATAAACATCGCGACGTAGAGCTATCACGATAAGCCTTTGAATGCCAATTTAGCCACCTCAACGATGTGCCACCATCGCGGAGGCCCACTGGAAATTGTCAAACTGAAAATTGGCATACTCTGCGATGCGCCAACATCGTGGATCACACTGAAAATTGACAATTGTCATTTGGACTATCTCTGCGATGTGCTAAGGGTTAAAATGACAATGGTTAACAACTGAAACATAAAATCTCCATAACTTCTTACCCGGTTATCGGAATTCGGTGAATTTTATATCATTGGAAAGCTAATTAAATTTCTTATGCAATGGCGGGATCCAAACTGAAAAATAATAATGACTGTTTCAAAATTTAATATATGAATACTTATGCACTGGGACTTAAATTATGTTAGGGAAATACTGGGTGTTACAATATCTCCCCCTTGGGATCATTCATCCTCGAATGACACTGGTTATGCTGAGGAAAGATGCTGGGTTAAGTTTACAAACTGAACATGCATATCTGATGCATGGAATGTATATCTGAACTGATTGGTAAATGCATGATTGACATGAACATGATATGCAACTAAAACTAAGTATGATAGGGAGAAATCTTAAGAAGATTGGTGCCTTATACTGAATTTGAATTAACGTAGAAAAGATAAGGGTACTTGGTTCTTATATCGGCTTCTGCTTCCCAAGTAGCTTCCTCAACGGACTAATTCCGCCAAAAAAATCTGACCAATGGAATTTCTTTGTTCCTTAGTATACGAACTTGATGATAAAGAATTTTGACTCGCCTCGAAGAAAAGACTGTTCTGAATATCTACACTTTCTAAGGTAACAACTATAGATGTATTACCAATAACCTTTTTCAATAATGAGACATGGAACACTGGTGTACTGAGGCTAGATCTGAAGGCAACTCAAGCTCATAAGCTACCTTTTTGAAATGACTAAGAACTTTGAATGGACCTAAATATTGGGGACTGAGTTTCCCTTTCTTGCCGAATCTCTTCACTCTCTTCATGGGAGAGATTTTCAAGTACACAAAATCACCGACCTCAAACTTGAGATCCTTTCTCATCATATCTGCATATGATTTCTTTTGGCTCTGGGATATTTTAAGCCTCTCTCTAATTAACTGAACCTTCTCTAAGGCATCAAACACCAAGTCAGGCCCTACTAATGCATCCTCACCTACTTCAAACCAACCAATTGGAGATCTATATATCTTACCATATAGAGCCTCAAATGGAGCCATACAGATACTGGAATGATAGCTGTTATTGTATGCTAACTTAATCAAAGGCAAGTGGTCATCCCAACTACCTTTAAAATCAACTGTGCATGCTCTCAGCATATCCTCAAGAGTCTGAACGGTCCTTTATGCTTGACTGTCTGTCTGAGAGTGGAATGCTGTACTAAGATGGACTTAGGTACCAAGACCCTTTTGGAATGCTTTCTAGAAATGAGAGGTAAACTGGGTACCTCTATCTGATATGATAGATAAGGGAATACCGTGCAACCTGACCAACTCTCTGAGATAGAGTTTGGAATAGTCTTCAGATGAATAAGAGGTATGGATTGGCAAGAAATAAGCTGATTTGGTCATCCTATCTACAATAACTCAAATAGAATCATGCTGATGACGGGTAAGAGAAAAACTTGTCACAAAATTCATGTTCACTTTCTCCCACTTCCAAGTGGAAATACTGAACTCCTGCATAGACCTACTAGGTTTTTGGTGCTCAATCTTAACTAGCTGATATATAGAGCACTTAGCCACAAACTCTGCAATATCCCTCTTCATCCCACTCCACCAATAGATCTCCGACAAATTACGATACATCTTAGTGGCCCCTAGATGAATAGAGTAACGCGTACCATGTGCTTCCACAAGAATTCATTACCTCAAGTCATCTACACAAGGCACACACAATCTACCCTGACAACACACCACACCATCTCCCCCTTAGGAGAAAACCTCCACTTTTGGATCTCTGACTGATTCTTTCAACTTAACTAGATGGGGATCTCTATCCTGCTTTTGCTTCAACTCGGAAACTAGAGATGATTTTGAGCTACTCTGCACCCACACATTACCTATGCTAAGTCGATTAAGCAGACACCTAGTCGATAAAGCTGATGGACTTCCTAAGTTAACAGTTTCTTACCAACCTTAACATGAGCTACACTACCCATGGATAATCTATTGAGAGCATCATCCACTATATTGGCCTTGCTCGGATGATACAGAACACTTATGTCATAATCCTTTAATAATTCTAACCACCTTCTCTAATGTAGATTGACATCTTTCTGACAGAATACATATTGGAGGCTTTTGTGATCTGTGAACACATCCACATGCACCCCATACAAGTAATGCCTCCAATCTTTAAGGCAAACACTACAATTGCTAACTAAAGATCATGAGTAGGGTAATTCATCTCATGGGGTTTAAGCTATCTGAAGGCATAGGCTACAACCTTACCTCGCTACGTGACACAACCCAAACCAACTATGGATACCTCACAGTACACAACAAAACCATATGAACCATCTAATAGAGTCAAGGCTGGGGCTGAGGTGAGTCGAGTCTTCCACTCTTGAAAACTCTTCTCGTATGAATCTGACCAGTAAAACTTAACTTTATTCTAAGTTAATCTGGACATGGGGGATGTAATAGAAGAAAACCCTCCAATAAACTAACAGTAATAGCCATCTAAACCCAAGAAACTCCTTATATCTGATAGAGATATGGGTCTAGTCCAGTTTCTCACCGCCTCAGTCTTTTAAGGATTAACTCTATTGCCATCACCAGAAATAATATGGCCAAAGAAATCTGCCAATCTTAGCCAGAATTCACACTTACTGAATTTAGTGAACAACTGGTGAGATCTAAGAGTCTGAAGTACTATTCTGAGGTAGTCTTGATGATCGTTTTCACTACGGGAGTAAACAAGAATTTCATCAATGAATACTATGATGAACATGTCTAAGTACTGCTTGAACACTCGGTTCATTAAGTCTATAAAGGCTGCTGGGGCATTTGTAAGATCGAAGGACATGACCAGAAATTTGAAGTGACCATACCCGGTTTGGTAAGCTGTTTTTAGAATGTCACATTCTCTGACCCTGAGCTGATGATAGCCTGATCTGAGGTATATCTTGGAAAAGTAGCTATCACCCTAAAGTTAGTCAAATAAGTCATCGATTCTAGGAAGTGGGTATTTATTCTTGACTATGACCTTGTTTAACTGACGGTAGTCAATACACATTCTGAGAGAACCACCTTTCTTATGCACGAATAGAATAGATGCACCCCATGAGGAGACATTAGGTCTGATGAATCCTTTATCTAGGAGATCATTTAACTGTTCTTTTAAGTCCTTGAGTTCTTTTGGAGCTATTCTGTATGGCAAAATAGATATAGGCCGAGTATCTGGAAGAAGGTCTATTTCAAAGTCGATTTCCCTTTTGGGAGGAACTCTGGGGAGATCTTTAGGGAACATATTTGGAAATTACCTAACTACTGAAAGTGGCTCAAGGGTTGAAGTTTCTAAGTTAGAGTCTTTGAATCGCATAAGAAGGTAAATACACCCCTTCGATATCATCTTTCTGGCTCTAAGGAATAAGATCAACTAACCTCTAAGAGCTGTAGTACTACCCCTCCATTCAAGGACTAGTTCATTTGGGAACTAAAAATGAACTATTCTATTTCTACAATCAACTGAGGCATAGCATGAGTGGAGCCAATCTATGCCGAGAATGACGTCAAAATTCATCATCTCTAACTCCACGAGATTGACTGAGGTAACTTTCTGAGGTATTGTTACCGGACAATTCCTGTATACCTGTCTGGCTATAATGGAAACACCTACTGGGGTAGACACTGAAAAGGGCTCTGCTAGAGTTTAGGGACGGACTCCGAAGTTGACGGCTATATATGGAGTTATAAAAGAAAGAAAAGCCCTAGGGTCTAGTAAAGAATAAACATGTAAGTGAAAGACCTGCAACAAACTAGTAACTACGTCAGGAGAATTTTCCTGATCTTTGTGGGACTGAAGAGTATGTAATTTGTTGAGACGCTGACCACTAGTAGTACTGGAAACGACACCCTACTGAGTTGGGCGTTCGGATAGAACTGATGACTGATGGGACTGGCCTTTTTAGCACACATCCCTACCTTTCTGAGAAACTACTCGACACTCTCAAATTTGATGGCTAGGATTTCCATAGCTGAAGCACATATCACTACCCACTCCACAATTACTCTGATGGTGTCTGCCATATTTCTGACATAGAGGATTTGTACAAGCACTGCTAACACTGACCTTAGACTTAGAGCCTGGCATTCTATCTCTATTATCGTTTATGAATTTGGGTACTGGAGCACTGGCCAAATATAGCACTGGGACTGGAGACCTTTGGTGAAATTAAAGACGGTTACCACCTTCTAACTTTGGCTGACTGAAATTAAAACTACTCGTCCTAGCTCTCTTATTTCTTTTCTCTCTTCTTAATCTTCTGCTCTTCTATTTGTTGAGCATGGACCATCAGCCTAGAAAAGTCTATCTCACTAATAATCATTGCGGTCCTACACTCCTTGACCATACTATCAGACACTCCAGGCATAAATATGCTCATCTTAGACCTGTTATCAGCTACCACATGAGAAGCATATCTAGATAAATGAGTAAACTTGAGGGAATACTCCCATACGCTCATGCTTCCCTGCCTCAAGTTAATGAACTCTAACACTTTGGCCTCCCTCAACTCCAATGGGAAGAATCTATCTAAGAAATCTTTGGCAAACTCTTCCCATTTTACATGCCCTACATCTACACCTCTATCAACTTTCTAGTTCTTAAACCAAGTATGGGCTACATCCTGCAAATGGTATGTATCCAACTCAATACTCTGACTAGATGTTACCCCCATAGCATCCGTGACCTTCTGAACCATATCTAATAGTTCTTGTGGATCCTCTTTAAACTTGGATCCTGTGAAAGAAGAAGGATTCATCCGATGAAATCCCAAATTCTGATTGCAGCAGAATTAGTCACTGGGTTGGCCGAAATAGCAGCTGGCCATTCTTTCTGTGCTTCTATGGATTTTTCTAGAGTAGTGAACGTAGCTCTGAATTATGCATGAGAGACATGCTCATCCAGAGGATCTACCTGTACGGGCTGAGGGGCTGGTTGGTTTTCTATTTTTCTTCCATTCTTCTTGGGAGGCATGTTCTGTAAAAGAAAGGAAGAAATGGATTAGACAGAGAGTTTAACTTGAGATCATGCTCACTCAGATGAAATGAATACTAAAATAAGGGAAAATTTTCCTAAATGCCTTGTAGCCTCTCGTCCATAAGTGTGGAGCGCTACACACTGATGTATATGACTCTACTTGACGTGACATCCAGACTTTCTTGGATACTTTAAAACCTTAGGCTCTGACATCGAATTTGTAATACCCCGAGAGTACACCCTGGGCATCACATGATGCTTACAACCCCGAGGGACCACAAGCTAACCCATGAGATGGTACCTGTTGTGAGAATTGAATAATAATATCATAATTCCAGAAAATATTTGATATTACCATAAGGTTTTATCACTAAATCAATATTCAAATATGAATCTATAGAAAAACAGACTGAATCTAATTAAATACTAATAAACCGACATTTCAACTAAAAATCTAAATACTGGATAATTGACTCTAATGTTTGAAAAACCTCTAAAACTGACTAACTGAATATGAGTTTATGGGACAGGCCCCCAACTAACACTGCTAACTATGAAAATAGAGATATGAAATAAAATAATTTATCCTCGAATGATGAGGACTTACCACTGCAACTATACTGCTAATAGCCTGATAAGTGAAGTCTAAGCACGGTCCGAGAATTGCGCGTCAGCACCTATGATATAATACATCATAGCGCAAAAGAAAGGTATGTGATCAGTACTTTGAATGTACTGGTATGCTAAATGAGGTAGGCTGATATGCATGGTTTCATGAACAGAACTAATAATTAACTGAATATGCATGTAAAACATGGAGTAATGAGTAGAGAACATAGAATTTGTAGATACTTAAAATATAGAGAATCTATAAATACTGAAGATACATAAAAATCTGTAGACAGTGGGGATGCCTGACCATGCATATAACATGGACTGAGTAAAATCTGTAACCAGAAATGTTGACAAAATACTAATATCTGTAAGCTTTGGTCAAACAACTCTAAGAATACATAACTGAATTGGGACAGCAACTAAGGCTGCATCTGAGGTTGTGGGAGGTATTATCTAACCGACATTCCCCAATTAGAGCTAATTGGGGTCCAATATATAACCCCAGTTGGAAGGGTATTAATACCATGCCACAAGTACTAACGTTGGTTGCGTCGATCCACTAAACTGATATAATATCCAAAGAACTAAAAGTGTCAAGCCTGAACTGACGGGTGACCCCTGCGAGATAGTCAAGCCTAATCTGAAGGGTGACTTCTTATATCCTATACTGGCTATGTAGCTCTAGAGTATAGGGACTGCTACTAACGACTCTGCCTATCTGAAGGGGAAGCCGCCATCCCTACATTCGCTCGGTGCTAAATCCTACTTCCAACTAAAAGACACTGAAGCACTAGACTGTTCTGAGTTTAACTGACTGATATCTAACTATTCTGATAATGCTCATAATATGTTCTTAAGAATATTCTATAATGTATTGAGACTAGACTACATAACAACTATGGTTTTCGGGTATTCAATACCCCCAGGACTCAAAAATAAAAATGGAAAAATGGCACTAAAGCTTGAGGAACAAAGCATGAAGGCTTTAATTAAATCAATCACTCTTGTAGGCATTTTATCAAACACTGGTAGTTCATGGTTAAAATAATCATAAGAATATCATAGAACTTATGGAATAGCATGAATTCAACATAATTGATATAAATCAGGGTTTAATTCAATAAATAATAATATAAAAACATGGAGGATTGAATGATATCAATAGTTTCATGGTAACATAGTATAAAATCAATAGTACATGGAGGTTCATGGATGAAATCATAATTTAAAATCAAATAGTTTGAAAAGATTATAACTTGGTAATTAAAATAGGATATTTGGACTCCATGGATGAAAGGAATCCATGGATGAACATCTAACATACCTGGGATAATGAATTTCCTAAGGTCCTTAGTGTGTTCTTGAAGATTGGTCTTGAATTTAAGAGCTAGGATTTCTTGTTCTTGGAAAAAAAGGATCTTTAATGTGAGAGAAAATTGAATAATGAATGATTATTTAGGTCAATTGGCGCTAAATTTCGTGTTTTAGGATGAGTTTAGGGCTTAGGAAAAAGACCCAAATACCCTTAAATGGATTTAAAACGTAAGCTGAAAACTAACCATCTCGATTTTGGTCTTGGAGCAATGCGCCAAGCCATTGGAAATGGACAATTAGGACCTGGAAAAACATTACGACGCGGATCTATTGTGGTAAGCCTTTAGAATTCCAATTTGGCCACCTCAGCGATGCACCACCATTGCGGAGGCCCACTAGAAATAGCCAAACTAGGAATTGGAATGCTCCATGACAAGCCAATATCGTGGAGTCACACTAAAAATTGACAATTGTCATTTGGACTGTCTCTACGATGCGCTAAGGATTAAAATGATAATGTTTAATGACTCAAACTTAAAATCGCCATAACTTCTTACCCGGTTATCAAATTTGGGCAAATTTTATATCTTTGGAAAGCTAATTGAATTTCCTACACAATGGCAGGCTCTAAACTAACAAATAATAAGTGTATAGAAAATTTTATATACAAATACTTATGCTCTAAGATTTAGATTATGCTAGTGAAAGGCTGGGTGTTACAATATCTTCCCATTGGGTTCATTCATCCTCGAATAAAACTGGTTAATCTGAGGAAAACTGCTAGGCTAAGCTTACAAACTGAACATGCATATCTGATGCATAGAATGCATAACAGAACTGATTTATAAGTACACAATTGACATGGACATGATATGCAACTAAAACTAAGTATGATATGGAGAAATCTTAAGAAGATTGGTACCTTATACTGAATCTAAATTTGTGGAGAAAAGATGAGGGTACTTGGTTCGCATATATTCTTATGCTTCCCAAGTGGCTTCCCAAAAAATTTATTCCGCCAAAGAACTTTGACGAATGGAATTTCTTTGTTCCTTAGTCTACGAACTTGATGATCAAGAATTTCGACTAGAACTTCCTTGAAGGAAAGACTATTCTAAATATATACATAAACCTATATACACTATGGATTCTCCTATATTAATAACCTCACCTATACCTGATTGTGATGCACAGGTGTCTTCAAGTCTGTACTCAATTGCACTAAATAAATCACGTAATAGGTTGACAAAGATAGGCTAGGAAAAAGAGATAGAAGGACAAGTTTCCAACCATAAGGTAAGGTCATTTCAACAAACCGAGATGAATGAGTTATCCAAATCAGGGAAAGAAAATGAAGATAGATTTGGGGACTTGAACTTTTCGTTCTATGATGGGTTCGAAAATCGCCATTATCATTAGATGGCCTACCTTGATAAGCTAGTAGTTATAGGGAAAAATGATGATCTTAATATGAAGCTTTTTGTCAGTTCACTTACGGGTATGGAATTGATGTGGTACACAGAGAAGGATAAAAGCAAGCGGGTCTCTTGGGATAATTTAGAAAGTGACTTTATTGGGGGGTTCGACAATAAGCTAAATAGAAATTTCATAATCAAAACTGATTTAATTGAGCCACAATCTTGGGATAAGGGTAAAATGATCACCGATGAGACATCAAAAGCTCCGAATCTTGAATTTAGCAAACCCCAATCTATGACTCTTCGACGAACCACCATCAATTACTTTTGCAACGCTAAGGTCACATGGTATTCTTCAGCCAAAGCTTGTTTCTTTCTATTACCCTTCAAGACCTTTCTTCGATCTGAAAAAGCATTGTGCCTTCTACTCTGGCATGCCTGGTCCTGATACTGACGAATGCCATGAATTGAGGAGACAGATACCAAACTTGATAAGAAATGCAAGGATGGTAAAAAAAACAATCAATATGGTATCCATCTCCAGAAATCTTTCCAACCTTAAATTATGTCCAAACCTATTATCTCTAATCCTTCACAAATCCTCACCCTCAAATTATTGCTCCAATATTAAACTGCATTTCCCATATCCAGCTCCAAAAATCTTTCCAACCTTAAATTATGTCCAAACCTATTATCTCCAATCCTTCACAAATCCTCACCCTCAAATTATTGCTCCAATATTAAACTGCATTTCCCTGTCCTACAAAAATCCACTAACAAATCAATGATCCAACCAATCTACCAGACCTTGAGATAAGTTTTAGAAAAATCCACTAAAATAGTACACTCCTCTAGGTGAACCTATAGATCAACTCTATGAACGACTCAAACAAGAAGGCTACATCATGCCCATTGTTGTCGTACCTTATGATACTAAGTCTGTGTGGTATCACCTAGATCAAATTTATGCTTATCATTCTGGGATGAAAGTACATCCTACTTGGGCATATTTTGCTTTGAAAAACAAAATTCAGATGATGATTGATACCAAGGTGATAAGTGTGACAGAGCCAAATTATGATGCTGATTGATTTTCTAGGCTTGACTTTCACTTGTTCAACATTGCTTTAGACGATATCATATTTATTCTCTTCCCTAAAATCTCAAGCATTTTAATTTCCTTTAAAGCTTTACAATATGTAGTTTTCTTTTATGTTTTCCTTGCTTGTGTAATTGGAACTATGTTCGACCTGATTCCCTTATAAGAGGGATATGTAGGTGCTCATTTAATGAGTTCAGTCTTATCATAATAAATTTTCTTCCCCTCTATATTGATCTTTTCTATATGGAGTTGTATGGATCAACAATATGATGTGATATCAATTAAAAAGGATGTTTCAGATCAACCGATTTGATGTTTAACAAATGTAAACTTTGTCTATTTTCCTAGCTTTCTTATCTTTTTGCAATTTCAAATTTAGCATAATGTTCTATCCCTACAGTCTCTTTCGTGCATTAGGAGCTCATATCTTTATTTCTACACCACTTATTAAGTCCTAGTCTTCATCCTAGAATGTATTTTGTTTTTATATTTATTATTTTTAAACTTGTATGTGCTATATGGTAACTTTTGTTTGGCTTGTTTATATTTTTTAATGGTTGTCTAGCATTAGAACACCGAATCATCTAAGAATCTTCAATTTGACAAATATACCTGACCATTTTGATCCCTTTTCTAACAAAAATTTTCTTCTAACCGTACAAGATACCTTCCTACCCACATTTCCTTAGTCATTCCTTTGGTACTTTGCAAGACATGGTAACACAAGACTTTCTTGACTTGTAAAAGACGTTGGATGAATGTCTACATTCCAAAGGAATCTTGAGGTATAAGAAACCGTGTCTACATCTATGGATTGATTTACCTTTTGGATACTAAGTCCCAAAATTAATGTCTTTGATGGGCATGGAGATCTGATTATACATATGAATGACTATTATGGCAGACTAATTGACATAGAAGACAATGAAACTCTCTGAATCGGATTGTTCATTCAGAGCTTGTTAGGAATAACACTCACTTGGTATGTCAAACAAGACTTTGATAAGTGGCATACTTGGGTGGACATGGCTCAAGACTTTGTGAGACAATATAATTTCAATATCAAGGTCGATCCAACGATGCTGGACTTGTTGGAAGTAAGGAGAATAGCTCATAAATCTTGTAAAGATTATATAACACGATGGAGGTTGAAAGCTTCTAAGATAAATCCTCTTATGCCTGAAGTAGAGTTGTTCCAAACTTTCATCAAGTCCTTAGATGGTATTTACTATCAGAGGTTATGTTACATGTGTTCAAAGGTTCGACGATTATATTTTAATTGGGAAGAGATTAGAATATGCTATTTGAATGGGAAAAATATTGATATTTCTGCAATACAAGCTACTTTTCAAGCACAGAATACCTCATCAAAGGAAGAAAAAGTGCAAGATATCTTAATCGTCCCACCTCAAGAACAACACTATCCAAATACCCAACATGCATCTACTATTTTTGACCCCTATAACCATAAGTTTTTCAATATCCAAATTCCCACCAGCCTGATTCTTGATAATAGACTCATCTAATGCCATCCAATTCTCATCAAACAGAGAAAATAAAATCCCATACTTTTACCCCTTTAACTGAACCTTTGGCTGGCATATTCCAAAGATTGTTTTCTCAAGGAGTTTTGAAACCAAGAAAAGGTTGGATCCCTAAGTAACCACCTTCAACTTTTGACTTATCCAAAATGTGTGCATATCATTTAAATATTCAATGACATGATATTAAGGAATGTTCAGCATTGAGGTAAAAGATTCAAGATTTGATAGAGAAAGACAAGAATATAAGGTGATAAGAGCCACTAAGCAACATCTATGACATTACCACAGGCACAGTTATTGTCCAAGGTAACCCGATTGAGATTGCCCCGAGATATTTGACAAGGAAACATAAAGCATATCAAAGGAACTAATAAGGACAAAACCATTAAGAAAAGTACCAATTCTATTTTCCAATCATTAATTTTTTTATTTTTTTTATGTTCCTCTTTGTACTCTTGAACTGCGTTTGACCCGACTCTTATCTGGATACGTAGGCGTCCCTTCTTGGGTTCGATCTTAATCTAATAAAATTTTTCTCTCCGCCTGATATTCAAATTATCTTAGCTTTTGACCAAACTCTATTCGATAAATCAAAACTAATTTTTTGATTCCAAGTGACAAATTGCAAATTCGTAATCAAACGTCAATGTTCTAATATAAGACAATCATTTCTTTTGAACTAATATTTTCTTTGAGTGATGCAGGAATATAAGACTTTATAAGTAAAAATTGGGGCAGAATTTTTGAGATTACTTCAAAAATTCTACTGGCAAACAACATTTCAATTTGTAAGAAAGTGCGAAATATATTTTAAACTAGGAAGTGCGAAATATATTTTAAACTAGGGCAAATATTTTTGACGGTGCTCAAAATTTTCAATGACATGACAATAACAAGAAGCTACCAATGAACAAAGGTAATCTGGGTTCATCTACCCTAAAATAGGAAACGTTGGATTCATCTACCCTAAAATAGGATATGTTTGACATACCGAGTTCATCTACCCTAAAATATGATACATTTGACATACCAGGTTCATCCACCCTAAAATAGGATATGTTGGGTTCATCCACCCTAAAATATGATATGTTTGATATACCAAGTTCATCCACCCTAAAATAAGATATGTTTGACATACCAGATTCATCCATCCTAAAATAGGATATGTTTGACATATCAGATTCAACTGCCCTGAAATAGGATATGTTTGAATATACCGGGTTCCTCCACCCTAAAATAGGATATGTTTGACATACCAGGTTTCTCTATCCTAAAAAAGAATATGATTGACATACCAAATTTATCCTGAAATAGGATATGTTTGACATATCGAGTTCATCTACCCAAAAATAAGATAGGTTTGACATACTGGGTTCATCCACCCTAAAATAGGATATGTGGGACATATTGGGTTCATCCACCCTAAAATAGGATATGCTTGACATACCGGATTCATCCACCCTGAAATAGGATATATTGAGTTCATCTGCCCTAAATAGGATACACTGGACATATCAGGTTCATCCATCCCAAAATAGAATATGCTAGACAATTCGGCTCATCCGCACTAAAACAAAGACACTTGATTTTGCGGGTATATGCTCAACATGATCATTTTCATTAAGAGACAAAACTTGGGCAGATTTTTGAGGAGACTAAAAATTTTTGGACAACAAGGACAACGACAAACAGATACGCTTTCTTATCTTCTCTCATCATTATTGTTATCTATTATGATTATTTTCACCGTATTATTTAATGATTCTCTTTCTAAATATGTGTATATATATACTTTTTTTATCTAGATGTTAAAAGTGGCAGGTAAAATTAAAAAATATTTAAGAATTATTGTCCTCTCACTTCTGAAATAATTTTTTCAATATCGCAACCTATTTATATTTCACTTTTAAAAACCGCTCATACTGTGGCCTTACAAACTTGTGCTCCACATTCATCAATTTTCTTTAGGAATATCATTTGTTCCTAAAGCTAGAACTACACAAGGTTTGACTCTCATAAAGTCGAGAATGTAGGCGACTTAAAATCAAAGTCATGATCGAATTATTTTAAAACCATCTCTTGTTGCTTTAATTCCAAAAAATTATTCTCTCAACAGAACAAAATTGACTACTATATCAATTTTTAATGCTCAATAATTTTTTTATCATTTTCGAATAATAAAGGGATAATTATTGACACCCAATTTTGACTTCTCGATATGCCTCCTAGGCTGCTATTTTACGAAAAACTATTAATTTTGAATATTAGTATTTTTGTATATTATTTTTATATTAAATAAATATTAACGTGTTACATTCCTGATTTTAAAAAACTAAGCAAATTATTTTTTAGGTAATTTTATGTTTTTATATAATAAACATATAATATTATTATTACTATTATTATTATTATTATTATTATTATTATTATTTTAGCAATTTTAAATTTTGTATTCATAATTTATAGGTATCTAATTTATTTCAAATTACTATTATCGTAGATTTTAAAATAATATATTACGTATTGTTAATTTTATTTACATAATTTATTCATAACCGATCTGGGAATAATTATTTTTTTATTTATTATTATTATTATTATTATTATTATTATTATATGTTTGCTATATTTATTAAATAGCCGCTCAATTCAATTTAAATTTCTTATTTTTATTTAAAATTTAGCCTTTTTGTACCCCATTTATATTAATTTTAGCCTAAACTAGTCCCAATTTCCCAAATCAATTATTTAACCTAATTTTCTGATCCAATTTAATCCGACCCATATTCTAATTTTAATCTCAATCGTTGATCAAATATGATCCAATAACTTAGATTAAAATCATTTTTCTTTCCTTTTAATGACAAAAAATTCCCACGACCCAAAAAGATTTTCACTCTCTCTCTCTCTCTCTCTCTCCAAACCAACATTGTAACACCCCGTATTTTTGGGCTAGACTTTGAAGCGTCGTTCTTAAGTGTGTAAACTTTAATCCATGATTTATATCTTAATGCATAAGTCTTGATCTTTATCCTAGTGTGTGAAGTGCTCTCAAAGTGAAAAATGTTCATAGGAATCACTTAGAACGAAGTTGAGCTAAGAGCCTTTGATTCGTCCATGTTTGGTATTTGATTCTATAAGGGTCTACTTTAAACTTATATAACTTTTGATATACAAAGAATTTTGTAGCTCAAGACCCACCAAATTGTAGATAATTGAGTCAGCTTTCCAATGATACCAATTTTGCCTTAATCTGATACTCGAGCAAAAAAGTTATAATCACTTTCATGAGAGGCTGTGAGGGTATGCAATAAGCCTGCTTCGCCTGGGTTATTACACTGAGATAGAAGGGGAACCACGGGCTCTACTCCCACGGTCTAAAAGTGGCCCTGCTTAGTCCATTCCCATGTTGTTTTCAACTACTTAAGGGTCAAGAGCACTTTGATCCTTTCCCCTCAACCCCAAACGTCCAAAGGATGATTTATAGCATCTAAAAGGGCATTATTTGCCCATATTCCTCAAAATTTCCTTACATAGCAACCCTCCATTTTCCCCCTTGAACAAAGCTCAAGGTTTTCTCTCAAGAAGACAAAGAATTCAAGCTTCAATTTCAAGATTTCTTCAAGAAATTTATGAGTTCAAACTTCCAAGTTCAATAATTCCTCAAGAAATATCAAGAATAGAGTTTCTTTCACAAGTTCATCATTCAAGTTTTAAGATTCAGGATTTCTTCAGAATTAAATAAAATTAAAGTATATGGGGTTATGAACAAGTGTATTCTTTCACCCTTGTGTCAAAATTTCATGATTTTAAGATTTAATTCATTTGTTTTGAATTAGGGTTCATACCCAAGTATGTATATTTTTGAAGCATGTGATTTCATGAGATTTAAAGCTTTTATAATATCAAGAAGTGCTTAGTGCTTATATTTATGCTTTTAACTTACATGGTGTATATTATGAATGATATTGCACTATCTTCACTTGTTATCTTTGAAGTATTTCAAGATTTTTGCTAAGCGTGAACTTTTATTGTGAATTGACATGAGTTTAAAGTATTGGTTTTAAGCCCTAAGTTGGAGTATTGAGACTTCAAGAAGATTATGCTTTTAAGTATTCTTTGATAAGATTATATCAAGATTTTAAGCAAGAATTGATCTTTTGATCCTAAGCTAAGATAAGGAATCCACATTATTTATGCCATTATGATTTAAAGCAAAGAGAAGCATAATTGATTTTCATTATAAATCCTTATGGTATGTTAAGGTGGATATCTTAAACCCTGAGCATATAAGTAAGGGAGTAGTATTTAGCACTGAGTTGGGTATGAGCCCAAGGTCGCATGACCTAGAACTACGAGCCACCGTTGGCTTAAAGTCCCAATAGGGGTTGAGTATAGTGATCACTTAAGTTAAGGTCCTATTTCATTGGCAAAGGTAGGACAACTTTCCCCAGCGTGAGCTCTCCCATACGTGGGTAAGACACTTGACTCCATGACAACTCACATGGTGTATGTCGGTTAGAAGAACCTCTCTAAGAAAAATAAAGTAAAGCTTTTTGAACTAAGTGTTATGGATCACAAAGTTTATCATTATATTTTATTACTGAAGTTTATAATTTTACAACTTTTGTTTTATTCAAGCCCAAGGTGAGTCATTTACAGTTAGCATGCATTGTTTAAGGGTTTATATGTACATTAAGTTATTTTTTTTACTTATGCATTCACTCTCACATACTCAGCATATTCTATAAGTAATGATCCACATATATATCCATGTGATATATTATCTTATAATGTAGGTACATGTTATAGCGTGCACATCATAATCAGATAGATTATAACTTCTAGTTAACAGGTGATGAGTCCTTTTGATTCAAGGGCTCAAGTCAATCATTGTTCGAATAGCATCTTATTTTCTTATTTTCTATGAATTGAGAACCATGTGTAGCATGAAATCCTCTATTTATGGTATTATGAATTGTGGATTCTATTTCTATGATCAAGAAGTATCCTGTGTGTCAATTTCCTTCCATCGAGTCCTGGGGGTACTTGTACCCAAAAAATATAGTTGTATGCCTAGAGCTGAGTCATTCTCAAGATAATCTCAGTCGTGCTATGATTAGAACTTATTTAGTTACAGAATTTAGAACTCTCAGACAGTTATAGAACTTAAGAAATCTTAGTAATCTAAGTATCGTTATCATTCCATCTTCAATTCAGTACTTAGCTTAGATCTCGGTAGCATTCAAGAAATCAATTCAAAACTTAGTATCATTCAATGAAATAATAGATTTAATAGTATTCCGTCAGATAACAGAACCAAGTGAACTCAGTCAGCTCAGTCAAGTAAGATACTCAGTAACAGCTTCAGTTTAGTTCAAGTACAAGTTCTAAGAATCAGTTCAGAGTCTTTCAGTTGGGAGCAGGAGCTAGCACCCAGTGAGTACAGGGATAGAGGCTCCCTGTCAAAGAGGCAGAGTCAATAGGAGCAATCCCTGAACTCTATAACTACGTAGCTAGCGCAGGATGTAGGAGTCACCCGTCAGAAAAAAGATTGTCACCCGTCCGAGAGGCTTGACTATTATACTTCCTTAGGCTTGACTTCCTATGAGGGTCACCCGTCAGATAGGCTTGGGCAGAGAGGTATTTACCCGTGGCACGGTATTGATACCCCTCCAGTTGGAGTTACAGGTTGGATCCCACCAGTTTAGATTTGGTGCATGTCTGTTGAGTGAGAACTCCCACCATTACAGTTTCAGTATTAGTCTTTAAAGTAGAACTCAGAAATCAGGATTGTCAGATACAGTCATCAATCTCAGTAAAGAACTCAGATAGTTCCATAGATTCATAGACCACCCACTAGATAGGCTTGGTCTAACATAAAGTTATTCAGTATCAGTACTTACAGAGGTTACCCATCAGATAGGCTTGATCCAGTCTCAGATTCAGTTGAGTATTCTTAACATCAGTTCTAGAGATCACCCTTTAGTTAGGCCTGATCTCAATCTTAGTCACTCTTAATCATTATTAGAAGATTTAAACTGTAAGATACAATCATTAGTATCAGTTACATCAGTTAGGCCGATCATCACAGACATATCAGTTATATCAGTCGTCATAGCTTACGTTATTACTATTCAGTTTAAGACTATTAGACACAATCAATCAGACTAGTTCTTCATAATTTGAACTGTTAGGCATAGTCATTTATCTATTCAGTATCTCAGTATCAGTAAACTCATTTTGTCAGTATTTAGACTCAGTAGTTAGTATCACCACGAGCTCAGTTTTAGCTACTTACACATGTATGTATGCTCACATTCATATTAATCCACACTGTTCATGCATATAAACCCCTTTGCATTTAGCCTACAACGATCATATACTCAGTACATTCAGATGTACTAACGCATTTACGCTATGGTACTTTCTCTAATGTTACACCATAGATTCGGAGGCACGAGTTCTAGAGCAGCAGTAGCATTGCAGATTTCAACAGTCAGAGTTAGCAGTGAGTCCTTATTCTCTGAGGACATGATTACTACTTTATTACTTTAGTATTTCAGTTTGTCTTTCAGTAGTCGGGAGTTAGTTGGAGACATGTTCCTTCCACTCCCTACTTCAGATAGTTGAGACTTTCATACTAGATTATAGACTAGATTCAGACTTTAGTATTTTGGTTTTATTTTGGTATTATGATACCACTTTACTCAAACATTGTTATTATTCAGATTATGTTCAGTATTGAACCTTATGGCCTTTCAGTTTATATTTCCGCTTTTATTTTCTTATATTATGTAGTGTACAGGTACAAATATCAGTCATGAATTAGCTTATGGCCCCTCGGAGTCATGAGCACCATGTAGCATTTCGGTTCAGAAAATCAGGGAATTACAAACTTGGTATCAAAGCCTAAGGTTCAATAGTGTCCTAGGAAATCTGAGAGCCACATCTAGTGGAGTCTTTTACATAGGTGTGTTGAGCACCACATTCATATGCAGGAGGTTGTAAGATGTTTTAGGAATAGTTTCCTTTCTTTCATGTCTCAGATCATGCTATAGAAAGGTTCTATAAGAAACTTATATGGATTTTCATCATGTTCCAATCATGTCAGCTTTACCTTACTCTTAAGGTAGCAGAAGTAGTGAAGCCAAAGTCCTACAGATAGAGCTTTCTTAGGCAGTCCCCGCAGATAGTTTTGGGATAGTATTAGCAGTGAGCTTTATACATTCAGGTGCAGTCTTTCAGGATGAGTTATCATTTAGGTACATTATTGTACCGCAAACCCTAGAGTAGAATGATTGTAGTTTAGTTCAGAGTTTAGTGAAGTGTTCCCATACTTATGATGATGACTTGAGGCTAAGGTGGAAGGTTTAGTTAAAAGAATGCATAAGTAGTGCTTCAGTTAAGCTGAAGTTCTCAGCATGAGTTAGTCAGTAAAGCCAGCAGTTCAGTTTAGCAGTCAGACAATCAGATTCGTATAGTTTGTTTTCACATCTTTCCATCTAGTTATACTATCAGAAATCTCAGTAAGGTAACTATTCCAAGATAGAGTAACTTAGTAGTTACGAGTATAACTCAGTTCATGAATCATTCATTAGTTTCAGCTCTCCAATGTTCAGTCATGATCCAGTTCGTAGATGCCCTGTGCATCGCCCCAGTGTATCAGTAAAGTAAGCCTTCTTAGAGGGACATAGAGTCCAAAGGGGGAGATTCCCTATAATTTCTTCATGCTTTCATGTCTTTAAACCCATTCAATTGCATGTCCAAATGTTTCTCACAAAGCTAGTAGTATTTATCAGTACATATTTATTCAAGAATTTAAGAGACAGTTCAGTCAAGTATTCATGCATTAGATATGCATGCTCAGTAGTAGAAGCTCATCTTATCAGTGTATCCAGTTATGTATTTATGAGAACTGCTCAGTCATCTATTTCATGCATTAGGTATGCATGCTCAGTATAAGAATTTCGTCAAATAGTCATGCATCAAATATGCATGTTCAGTATAAATTTTCAGCATGTCAGTAATTCTATCCATATAGTCATGTTTCAAAAATTCACGTCCTTTAAGTAAGTTCAGTCTATCAGTAGTCTCAGTCTATCAAGTTTCATTCAGGGATGAATGATTTCAAGGGGGAGATAATGTAATGCCCCACATTTCAAACTAGAATGAAAATCCATCATTCATATGCGTAGATGCTCCAAAAGCCTTGAATCCTATGTAACTTTAGTGTGTTAATCAATTATGTAGTGTGTGAATATATTTGAGCATGAATTTAGATTATAGAGGTCCCCTAACTCAAGGACAAGTTGAAAACTTTCCTATCGTTTAAGTTTTAGTGAGTGTCAAAACTTAGGACAACTTCAATCGACCATAACTCCTTATATATATAGAATTAGAGAACCTACTATATGTAAAATTAAAGATCTTTGAATTATCTTTCCAACGATACCAATTTTGCAAAAATCCAATATGGAGCAAAAAGTTATACCTATCTTACTCCAGCATGTCAGCCTGGAAAACTGAGTGACGACATTCGTGATAACTTATCACAAGTATGACGACTTATCACAAACGTCATCAACCTTAGGCAGAATCCAGCCCCCAGTGACGACATTTCTGATAAGTTATCACAACTGCAATGACTTATCATGAATGTCTCCAGTCTTAGGAATAAACCAGCTCCCAAGTGATGACATTTGTGATGACTTATCACAAATCTGACGACATTTCAGCCTTGGTTGTCAGCTAAGATTTTCAGCAATTGGGAAGTGGTTTTGTAAAGGTATTTGGGTCTTTTCCTTCACCTCTTATGACTTATAACCCTCAAGGGACATAACTTTCTCTTATTTTTCTTCAGTTAAATATCTCAAAAACCCTATCTTATACTTTCCACCACTAGATTAGGGTTTTTATTAAAATCATCTCCCAAAAGAAAGATTCAAGCCCTTTTTCCAAGATAATCAACAATTAAGTTTCCCAATCCAAGAACTTTCCAGTAACTCATCAAAGTTTTCTTTCTAAGGTATGCGTAGTGTTCATCCATGGATTCCTTTCATCCATGGAGTTCAAGAACCCTCTTATAAACTATGAATCATTAAGTTATATTATAGGTTGATTATGTTTGTGTGATTGATTGTTATGCAACTCCCAAGTTTGAATCTTTATGTGATTTTATGAAATAAGGATGACATGTAAATTGAAATATATGAATTTTGGGTGTTTTGAATCATTAATGTGATGAAGATTGCTATGCCACAAGGTGTGCATGCAAGGAGTTTGATAAAATACCTAAGAGACTAGAAATCATGTATTATAGCTAACTAGAATGTAAATGACAAGTCCACGCTCTATTCCTTATGACTCAACATGAATTCCATGCTAATTGTTGTGTATTGTTGTTGTGATATGGAATGCTCATGAAATTGGAATAATGCAAGTATTTATATGTTATATGTATTCTCTTTCATGTATATGATATTGAGAACCATGTGTGGTATGAAATCCTCTAGTTATGGTATTATGAATTATGGATTCTATTTCTATGATCAAGAAGTATCCTGTGTGTTAGTTTTCTTCCATCGAGCCTGGGGATACTTGTACCCAAAAAATATAGTTGTGTGCTTAGAACTGAGTCAGTTTCAAGATTATCTCAGTCATGCTATGATCGGTAGAACTCAGTCAGTTACAAAATTCAGAACTCTCAGATAGTTATATAAATTAAGAAATCTCCGTAATCTAAGTATTGTTATCATTCCAGCTTTAGTTCATTACTCAGCTCAGATCTTAGTATCATTCAAGAAATCAATTCAGAACTTAGTATCATTTAGTCAGATAATAGATTCAGTAGTATTCCTTCAGATAAAGGAAACAAGTGAACTCAGTTAGCTCAGTTAAGTAAGAAACTCAGTAACAACTTCAGTTCAGTTCAAGTACAAGTTCTAAGAATCAGTTCAGAGTCTTTCAATTGGGAGTAGGAGCTAGCATCGAGCGAGTGTAGGAATGACAGCTCCCCGTCAGAGAGCAAAGTTGTTAGGAGCAATCCCTGAACTCTAGAACTGCGTAGCCAGCGCAGGATGTAGGAGTCACCCATTAGAAAAAGGCTTGTCACCCATCAGAGATGCTTGACTATTATACTGCCTTAGGATTGACTTCCTAAGAGGGTCACCCATCAGATAGGCTTGGACGAAGAGGTCTTTACCCATGGCACAGTATTGACACCCTTCTAGATGGGATTATAAGTTGGACCCCACCAGTTCAGATTCGAGGTATGTCAGTTAGGTGAGAAATCCTACAGTTACAGTTTTAGTATCAGTCTTTAGAGTATAACTTAGAAATTAGGACTATTAGATACAGTCATCAATCTCAGTAAGGAACTCAGATAGTTCCCTAGATTCATAGACCACCCGCTAGATAGGCTTGTTCTAACATAATGTTATTCAATATCAATACTTACAGAGGTTACCCATCAGATAGGCTTGATCTCAGTCTTATATTTAGTTGAGTATTCTCAATATCAGTTCCAGAGATCACCCGTTAGTTAGGCTTGATCTCAAGCTTAGTCACTTTTAATCATTATTAAAAGATTTAGACTATAAGATACAGTCACTCAGTATCAGTTACATCAGTTAGGCCAATCATCACAGACATAGCAGTTATATCAGTTATTATAGCTTACATTGTCAGTATTCAGTTCAGGACTATTAGAAATAATCAATCAGACCAATTCTTTATAATTTGAACTGTCAGGCCTAGTTATTTATATATTCAGTATCTTAGTATCAGTAAACTCATGTTCTTAATATTCAGACTCAGTTGTTAGTATCACCACGAGCTTAGTTTCAGTTACTTACGCATGTATTTATTCTCACATTCATATTAGTCTATATTGTTCATGCATATAAACCCCTTCGCATTTAGCCTATCTCACTCGTATACTCAGTACATTCAGACGTACTGACGCATTTGTGCTATGGTGCTTTCTCTTATGTTACACCATAGGTTTAGAGGCACGAGTTTCAAAGCAGCAGTAGCATTGCATATTTTAGCAGTCAGAGTTAGCAGTGAGTCCTCATTCTCTGAGGACATGCTTACTACTTTATTACTTCAGTATTTTAGTTTGGCTTTCAGTAGTCGGGAGTTAGTTGGAGACATGTTCCTTCCACTCCCTACTTCAGACAATTAGAGGCTTTCATACTAGATTATAGACTAGATTCAGACTTCAGGATTTTAGTTTTGTTTTGGTATTGTGATACCACTTTATTCAGACGTTGTTATTATTCAGATTATGTTCAGTATTGAACCTTGTGTCCTTTCAGTTCATGTTTTCGCATTTATATTCATATATTATGTAGTGTATAGGTATAGATATCAGTCATGGTTTAGCTTGTGGTCCCTCGGGGTCATGACCACCATGTAGCTTTCTGGTTCAGTAAATCTGGGCATCACATAAATTCTTCAAGAAAGCTTTAGATGGAGGATTCCCAAGACAAGATATTCAAGAACTCCAAGAACTCATCTTCAAAAGCATCCTAGGAATCCAAGATTCAAGCTTTTCATCTAAGATCATATATTAAGGTATGTGGGGGGTTTTAACAAGGATATCCATTCATCCTTGTGACCAAAATTAGTTTTCAACCACAAATTTACATAATTTGAATGAGATTACATGAGATAAGAATTAGGGTTCATACCCATTATTGATATTTGCAATGTTTTGAGATTTTGAGATATTTTAAAGATGAATTGCATGTCTATTTCCATGCCTATTGCAGTAAATTATAGATTTTGAGATGAACTATCATTCTTTCCATTATCAAGCATGATTATTATGATGTTTTGACATGAAATTTATGCATAGACTATTGCCTCAAGATTGAATAATATTATTTCAAGAAAGATGATGCTTTAAGAATCTTATGAGAAGATTTCTTACTGATTTTCAAAAAAAGGTTTGATATTTTGATCCTCAGTTTAGCTATGGAATCCACTTTATAAATTATTACAGATTATAAAACTCAGAATAGCTTTATTTACAGATTTACTCAGATGATTGCATAATTAGTTTTAGATAAACCCTTATGCTAGTTTTAAAGTAGATTTTCAATATAATGAGCATATCAAATAAAAAGGGAGTAGTATTTAGTACCGAGCAGGAAGTGTGGGTTTAGCGCATTCTACTTCCACAGAACTACGTAGCCAACTTTGGTACAGATTATTCCCATTTCTATATGGATGAAAGATTTAGCTTGTGATTAATCGCATGGGTAGGTCATACTCCCTGGAAAGAGTATGATACCTCTCCCCAATGTGAGGTTTCTTTTTTAGAAGGACGAGACGTTGGACTCCATGTTAGCTCACATGGTTTATGTCAGTTAAGAGAACCTCCCTGCTAATAAAAGTAATAGTTTTCAAAACAGTCTTAAAGTATTTCGTTTCAGATAAGAGATAAATTATTCTCCTTAATAGTAAAAGAAGAATAGAAATGCTTTTAGAAAACTAAGTGTAAAGGCTCATAAGTTTTAATCAGATTATACCTTATAGAAAAGATAATAGCTACAGATTTCAGCTTTTAGATTTCAGATTCAGTAGTGAGTCCTTCTACACTTAGACAAAATGATTTAAAGAGAGAATACAAGTATAATTTTTAGAACTAAATGTTATGGCTCACAAGATTTATAAAGTTTGTTTTGCTTCTTATTGCTACATATTTCAGTATTTCAAATATTCCATCTTATCTGAGTCATTTACATTTAGCATGCATTGTTTTATAAATTATGATGATGAGATAATGTTTTAATTATACATTTCACCCTCATATACTTAGTACATTCTCAAAGTACTGATCCACATATATGTCTATGTGCTATATTGTCTCATAATGTAGGTATCAGTTCAGTTGTAGCATGCATACCATATTCAGACAGCTTATAGATTCCAGCCAGCAGATGATGAGTCCTCCTATTTCAGGGACTTAAGTTAGATGTTATTTATGTACTTTATGCTCTCATGTATTGATTAGTGATAGTTGGAGTCACGTTCTATCTATCTATAGTCAATATATTAGAGTCTTCACAGATGTCAGTTAGAGTTAGTTATGTATTTTTAGTTCCTCTTTCAGACTTTATTAGAATGTAAAAGTTATATCAGTATTGTATTTTCTCTGATTCCACCATTATTATGTTTCTGCACAATAAACTTAGTCTTTCATGCAAATCATTCAGTTGCTTATGATTTATACCAATAGAATAGTTAGCTTGGGATCACTTGTGGTCCTAAGCAACGTGTGACATCTCGAGGCAGATTTTTGGGGCGTTACAAATTCCTTCTAGAATGAGGTAGCAGATGAAACTAGTGGTTTTGTGCAATGAGGTGTTAAGAGTTAAGGCTCATACCGTGGTTTATACCAAGAAGCATGAGGAAAATAGAGAAAGTGTTGGCTCATCATATCCTATTACAACCCAAAATGAGAATGATATCTTATCTCAAATGAAGGTTGATGAAGAAATGGAAGATATTTTCTGGTGTTACCATATATCCATCAATGATGATGAACCTAAAGAATAAGAAGATGCTGGAGATGCTCCTTCGCAACTTGAAGAAGGAGTGAAAGCCACAACGGATCCCTTGAAGAAAGTTAATCTTGGAATCGATGAAGACCCAAGACCAACTTGCCTAAGTGCTTTTCTAGAGATAGAGAAGGAAATCGCTTATATAGATATACTCAAAGAATATAAATATGTCGTCACTTAGAGTTATAAGAAATACCTAGCTTAGATCTAAAAGTAGTAGTCCATCAGCTGACAGTCAAAAATGGTGCTCGTCTTGTTAAGCAAGCCCACAGGCACTTTAGGCCAGAGTTGGTTCCATTGATCGAAAATGAGGTCAATAAACTCATCAAAGCTAGATTTATTCGTGAAGCTAAATACCCCATGTGGATTTCAAGTATTGTTCCGATACGAAACAAGAATGGCCAAATTTGACTTTGTCTCAACTTTCAAGATTCAACAACGCCTACCCAAAGGATGATTTTCCAATCCCCATATCAGAGCTGATGATTGATGCCACCACTAGTTATAAGGAAATGTCCTTTATGGATGGTTTATCTGGCTACAACCAAATCCATATAGCACCAAAAGACGAAGAGCTCACTGCATTTTGTACACCCAAAGGTATTTATTGGTACAAGGGGATGCCTTTTGGTTTAAATAATATTGGTGACACTTATCAAAGAGCTATAAAAAACATCTTCTATGGCCTACTCCATAAAAATGTTGAATTCTATGTAGATAACCTAGTGATGAAGTCAAGAAAGAAAGAAGACCACTTAAAAGACCTAAGAATGGTATTCGAGTTGCTTAGAAGATATCAACTTAGGATAAATCCATTAAAATGTGCCTTTGGAGTTACTTTTGGAAAGTTCCTTGGATTGATTGTACGACACCAAGGAATTGAAATTGATCATTCCAAGGTAGATGTAATTTTGAAGATGCCCAAGCCTCGAAACATTCATGAGTTGAAAAGTCTTCAAAGAAGGCTAGCGTATTTAAGAAGGTTCATCTTAAATTTTACCGAGAAATGTCAACTATTTAGCTGTTTCATGAAGAAGGATGCTCCTAATGAATGGGACCAAGCTTGTAGTAAGGCCTTCAAAAGTATCAAATCATACTTGATGAACCTCCAATTCTTGCGGTACCTATACCTGGAAAGCTATTGATACTCTACATCGCGGTACAAGAAAGGTCAGTTGGAACACTGAAAATAGTAAAGGCAAGGGAAACTCCCCTTATTATCTGAGAAGAATAATGACACCAAATGAGCTAAATTATTCTCCAATCAAAAAGTTGTGTTTGGCGTTGGCCTTCTCAATCCAAAAGAGGAAGCACTACTTTCAAGCTCACGTCATTCGTTTTGTGTCTAGATAAAATCCCATCAAGTTTTTAATGTCAAAACCAGGATTTAGTAATAGACTTTCAAGATGGTACCTTCAATTCCAACAGTTTGAAATCATATATATTCCCTAAAAGGCTGTAAAGGGACAAGAATTAGCAGACCACCTGATACCTGATAACTGGGAACTGGCCGATGAACTTCTTGATGAAGATGTAATTGTTGTTGAAGTTAGATCCCCATGGAAGATATACTTTGATGGTGCAACACATTAAAATAGAGCTAGTGCTGGCATAGTGTTTGTCACTCCACAAGTTTACCTTAACAAATCGTTGCTCCAATAATATTGTTAAATATCAAACACTAATACTCGGACTTAAAATGGTTTTTGACATGAAGCAACTACAATTACAAGTCTTTGATGACTCTCAATTGGTGATCAAGCAGCTTTTGGGAAGCTATGAAGTCAGAAATCCCGAGCTAAGACCATATCATGATTATGAACAAAAGTTAATAGGATGTCTTGGAGAAGTGACACTCCAGCACGTACCAAGGAAAGAAAATAAGAAAGTTGATACCTTAGCTTCTTCGGCCCCAACCCTAAATCTTCCAAATCAGACATGAGTTACTATACGCTAAGAATGGGTAGTACCATCGTTGAGTGAGGGTGAAGATATATAAAATAAAGTTGAACACCTCGTCGTCTTGTCTAAAACTGTAAAGGAAGATTGGAGACAACCTATCATTGACTACTTATATTATGGGATACTTCTAGATGATCCAAAGAGAAGGACTGACATCCATCGTCGTGCACCATATTTTCTTTACTACAAAGACACATTATATAGAAGATCATTTGAAGGAGTACTCTTACGGTGTTTGGGAGAGAAAGAAGCAATTCAAGCTTTTCAAGAAGCACACTCAGGAGTCTGTGGATCAAAATCAGTCTAGACCAAAGCTCTATTTTCACATTAAAAGGATAGGATATTTGGCCAACGATGGTGAAAGATTTTTTAGACTATGGTAGAAGATGCAAGGATTTCCATTTCCATGCGAATTTAATATATCAACCTCCTGAAGTATTATACCCAACTGTGCATCTTGGCCATTGAATGCTTGGGGAATGGATGTTGTTTGGCCACTACCAAAATCTTTTGGTGGACACTTATACATCTTGGCTGTGATGGATTACTTCTCAAAATGGGCCAAAGTTAATACTCTCAAAGAAGTGAAGAAGGAGAATGTACCAAATTTCATTAGAGTGAATATCATCTACCGCTTTGGAATTCCTCAATACATAATAACTGATAACGATAATCCATTTGATAACAATCTAATGAACAAGATCTGTGATCTCTTTGGTTTAAAGCAATGTAAGTCTTCCATGTACCATGCTACCACTAATGGTCTAGCCGAGGTATTCAATAAGACCTTATGCAATCTGTTAAAGAAAGTCATCTCCAAATCCAAGCGAGATTGGCATAAATGAATGGAAGAAGCTTTATGGGCATATAAAATAACTTACTGCACACCGACTCAAGCAATCCCATACTAACTTATTTTTGGAGTTGAAGCAGTCCTGCCACTTAAGCGCCAAATACCTTCTTTAAGACTGGCTATTCAAGAAGGTCTCACCAAAGAAGAAAATGGTAAGTTGCATATTATGGATTTAGAAGATCTTGATGAGAAGAGGTTGGACGCTCAATAAAATGTTGAATGTTATCAAGCTGGTTCATCTCATTCTTTCAACAAAAGAGTCCGCTTGAGGTGCTTTCAAGTTGGAGATCAACTCCTTACATTAAGGAGACCCATTATCACTTCTCGTAAGACTGGGGGCAAATTCACCATAAGGTGGGATAGACCATATGTCATAAAAGAAGTTCAAATGGTTCTTACAAGCTTTTCGATGCATGTGGCATAAAAATTAGTCCTATCAATGCCAAGCTCTTAGAGAAGTACTATCCTTGAAACAAGATGACACTCCTTAATGCATGAGTATAAAATACATGTCCACTCCTATCTTGCAAGAGTACAAACTATGTACGACTCTAGTTACATAAGTGTTAAGAAAATAGATGTCCTTGATTGATCCGTCATATGAAAGTTAAGCATACATACATCTCAATTAAGTTTTAGACTTATACCAAACACTTGTGGCTCAAGAGGGGAAACCCATTAGAAAAGAAAAGAAAGCTCTTTCAATAGGATTTGGAATATCCAAAGCCTACAGGTTGGGGTGTAGATCTACCAAATATGAAATTATCAAGTTTGCAAGTCAAAAGCTGTAATTCTTAAGGCCTCCAAACTGAAGTTTCAAGTCTAACCCGATTGTGAGACAAAGATTTAAAGCCGATAGTCAAAAAGTTTGAAGAGAAAGCCAGAGTTTAATACTACAACATCAACACATCAAAATAAGCAAGCAATTCTTGAAGTTGAAATTCAAAAGGAACGTTAAAAAAATGTGCAATATAAAGAAAAGAGTTTCTATTGCAACTTTTAGATCCAACTACTAAAAAGGGGCTAAAAGAAAGAAACAAGAAGGTTAAAGAAAAGGAAACATCTCCTAAGGATAATCTAAGTATAGTTTATAATTGACTAAATCTTGTAAGCAGTCTCTAAGACTTGTTTCTTCTTCTCGATGCCCTTTGAGGTATTTTTGTTGCTAGGGAGATGTCAGAACACTTGGAAAACTCTTCTTTAGTAGTTGAAACTTTGGATTCCATCTCTATAGCTTCTTGCTTGGCAGCATCTCGGTGAGCTTTTAACTTTTTCACCTTCTTACTCTCCTTCTCAAGAGATTTGTAGGTGGCAGAAAATTCTTTAGATTTCTCATCCCTCTCCCTTAATACAAGCTTAAGATTCTCTTTCTCTTTTAAATATGGCTCTGACTCTTTTTTTTATTACAATTTTGTCAACAAGGATAGATCATGCCTGGTCATAGGAAGTCGCAAGCCCAAAGAAAGACCCTAATAAATTCTACAAAAAGAAAATATTTGTACCCATTCCACTCATGTCGTTGAGTATGACTTTGAGATCATCTTGGATGGAAGAAGCACGATTCAGAGTTAAGTCCTGCAAGTTTGGTGTAGATACTTGCCCAAGCCTCATGATAAATTCCTTTTTAAGCTCTGCGATAACCTTCTTTCCATCAAAAATAGACATGGTTACCACTGGTCGTTGGGGAAGGTTTGACTCTACATTTTCTTTAACTTTACCACAAGGATTAGAAGTAACCTCTTTGGATAGCAGAAGTAACTCTCTTGAGTATGTACCTACTACAGACTCACTACTATATTGTAGCTTACATTGGTGAGGATCTTTTAAATCCTGGACATTATCTGGCTACACCTACAAAGAAAAAAATCATATGGGGGTATGTAAAGCGATTTATATACTATGAAATGATAGAGAGTTAATTCATTACCTTTACGATGGCTGGTGGAGTCTTCGATGAACTATCATCACTAGCAAGAATATCTACATTGGAGTTAGAATCACCCGACTTGTCCAGAGATGGTTTTACCTTATTCCAACAATGGTCTCCGTGACTACTATCGCTTTTGTCTTGAGATGGTAGTTTATTGAAAGCATGTTGAGTTGGGGCAGGCAACTCCTCTTTTTGAGTTTTTTCATGTATAGGTCACTTGAATTTGCATAGAACGACTACCTTAGATTTCAAAACAGAGGGCTTAACCACAATTGGGACCTCCTCACATGTTCTTGAGGAGTATCGATAATAGGACCTACAACATTCACCAAAGATTGCAAGTTAGCTTCAAGAAAGTTCCCATGAACTTTTTCACACCAAGATTTATACATCGTGGATGAATATGTTTGCATATTAGATGTGACTTTAATATAATCTGCTTTTGACATAGAACCATACGATACAAAAATTCGATGAAATTTAATGCCTTCATCTAGAGAATCATGAAAAATATCATCTTCAAAGATTCTGAGAAGGCCTTGATAAAACCTAAACTAACTGCTAAATCAGTGTGGACTGTATGGCTCAAGTATGAATAAACTTCCATATCTAAGAGGGAGGAAGTTAAAATAGAGGCTCGTGAAGTAGCTTATCTTTGACTCTTCATCCTTATCATCATCTATAAAATAACAAGAAGTGGACGTGTTTGGCATTGTGGAAGTCCAAATAACACTGTCTCCTCGATAGATGCACTTTCTAGCAAGCTCTCCATCAAAATACCTTGCCCCGCCTTCGTTGGAATATGTCGTCATTAATGGAATAGATGGTCCATTAAAGTGGAAAATGTGTCTTAAAGTAGTATGCAAGCCAACCACACACATAATGAATGGGAAAGAATATTCTGAGTTACTCAAGCTGCAAAGATTTATAAACTCTATTTAGAACATTATAAATGCTCGATAAGACTGGAACTGCAAAACTAAAAGTTTGCTTATCTTCCATCATAGATGCAACTCTAAAATTTCTCGGACGAATGAAATCTCCATCCTTAGAGGGAAATACAAAGGTGCACAACTAACATGATAGAAACGCTGCTAAATATGTATTGGACTATGTTTATACTTCACTCTAAGTTTAGAAAACGTGGCATTATCTGCACTTGACCATTTTGCTACTTTCGAAATAGTCCCAGTTGGGTTATGTATTGACTTCAAGCGAGCAGATTTTTTCTCCTTCCTCAATGGAGCTAACTCGTAGCTTAATACCCTTTTACACCAAAAATATATCCACTTGCTTAGAGGTACTCTCAAATTAGAAGTCTCTCCTTCTTGAATATATTGGAAGGATACAAATAGGAATTCATAAGAAGAGGAATAAATCTCTCATTCTTTTCATCAACATCTGTAAGCTTCTTTGCTTCGAGCACTACTTCTTCATAAGAAAGACCTTCGATGGGCAGACCTTCAATTTTGTATAAGTCCCAAAGGGGTATGGATATCTCTCCAGCTGATGTAAGTAATGTCTTAGTATTTGGACACCAAGCCTCAAAAAATGCCTATAATATGTTCGAGTTTCGATTATAGGTAAATAGTGAAGCATAAACAACATCATATTTTTTGTTGCCTTCAAGGTTTGTGCACTTTCGACTAGTATGTCCCTAGCCTATTCCTAGTATCCTTGAGTATAACGATATTCACCAATTATCTCTATGGTACCTCCCCAACATATATCTCTTTTGAGTACCCGACGTCCTAAGAAAGAAAGGGTACTCGCAATATTCAATTGACGTTGGTTGGGAGTCCAAAGAAATCATACTTTACTTGATCGATTAGCACCAATGTCATGTTCTAAAGTCCAACCTAACATATGAAGAGAATTTTGCAAAGGTGGCTATCGATCCGCATACCTTTCTGCTATTAGAGTATCAGTCGATAACTTGGTTAAAATCGTACCATCATCGGCCTCAATTAGGAGATACTTGCTTTTAGATGATGAAGACGTGTAGCCTCTAAAGCAAACCATCTCTGCAAGCTGAATAAACAAAAGAATGTTGGTCAAACACAAAATTAATATTTAGAAAAGTACCGGTGGAAAGGTCCTCCATGTTTTGTCTTTGGTGAAATATAGTCATGTATACTTAAAGTCAAACTTGTTAGATCTCAAGGTGATGGAAGAGAAGTTAAATTCTCGCACCTTAAGCTAACAATTTCATAAGTGCATCGGTGAAAAGGGCTCGTACTTAAAGATAACCATTGCATAAATATACTGTCGTCACACCATCTTGAAGCAAAATTGGTTGGGTCTTAAGGTGACAGAAGTGAAGTTAAACTCTTGCACCTTAAGCTGATTATTTCACAGTCACCATCTTCAAGAAAAATTGGTCAAGTCTTAAGACGGTGGAGACGAAATTAAACTCTTTCACCTTAAGCCGATTGTTGCATAGCCACCGTCTTCAAGCAAAATTAATCGGATTTTAAGGTGACAGAGGCGAAGTTAAATTCTCGCACTTTAAATCGATTGTTGCATAGCCATCATCTTCAAGCAAAATTGATCGAATTTTAATATGACAGAAGCAAAATTAAACTTTTGCACTTTAAGCTGATTGTTGCATATTAATATTTGTTTCAACCCTAAAAAAATAAGGATAAGAAAAAAAGGGATGAAGAAGAAATCACCTCGATAATGCACCACCCAGTTATAACTTGCAAACACTGCTATTGGTCTTGCAAATAAAGAATATTGGATATTTATGTGTCAAGGGGCGGCGGCAGCTAAAGGAATCGGTGTCTCTATGAGAATAACAGTCATACTTACACTACAACTAGGTATCTTACTTTTGGTAAAATATGATAAAGAGGCGGCAAATTTCAAGGATTAAAGGCGGTGTATTGTTTCAGTACTAGTAAAACAAGACAAAGGCAAAAGGGTGACATCAGCATTAAATGCCAGAAGTCAACCCATATTGATTTTCTTACATGGACCACCATTTCACAATAATGTAAAAAAAAAAATTCAGGTCTGCTAGTTTTACTGTTTGGCATGAAATATATTGCTTCATGATAATTTTTGTACTCAAACTTGATACTTCAAGTCTCATCTTCAAGAATTAAATATTTTGATAAGTCTTGAAATAGGGGTATTTTATGGGCAGTAAAATTTTATTAAATTAGAATTTGTATTAAATTTGAATTATATTAAATTTAAAATATATTAGTACAAAATAATATTGTGGCTTAATTGAATTGAATTAATTATTTAAGTCCAAACACATGAATTTAAATAAGGTCCAATAATTATTGGTCTAATCCATTAATTTAGGCTACAAATGAGAAGACCATTTTTTTGTTAAGCCCAAAATGTTATCTTATTTTAGAGGTCCAAAGTAAGCACCACGTGTCAAATGACGTGGCAGGCTAAGTCAAGTGAAGGAGCCAATAGGACCATCATATGTCAAAATGATTTAGCGGGCCTAGTGAAATCAAAGGCCTATAAAATGTGTCGTGTCACTTAAATTTGATTGGTCAAAGGAAGCTCATCTTCATCATGACTCTTTCCTTTCCACAACTATAAATAGAGATCTCATAATTGAAAAAAGGACCTAGAACTCTAACAAGAAGCAAGAGAAAGCCCGTGCATCAAACACCATAATTTTTCTACAAAGCTCAAGCATTCAAGATCAAGACCAAATGATTCATGAACAAGCTCAAAGGCCCTTGAATTCAAGTGCAAGTCAAGATCAAGTCCATTAAATCCGCAAATCAAGATTCAAGATCAAGACTACAAGACTCAAGAACAAGCTCAAAGGCCCTTGAATTCAAGTACAAGTCGAGATCAAGTTCCTCAAATCAGCAAGTCAAGATTCAAGAACAAGCTCCAAATCCCTTGGATTCAAGCGCAAGTCAAGATCAAATCCATCAAGTTCACAAATCAAGTTCAAATTCAAGATTAAGCTCGAATCCCTTGAATTTATATTTGAAAAGGCGAATCAAAGGATTCATAGAAATTATAACGCTCACTTAATGAAATCAATAAAACAATTGTTGCAGTATTTTTCTTGTCTCAATTATTTATTTTCGGTCTCGAGAATTTTATTGTCCAACAGTGAGACATAACTAAAAATACCCCGAGACATTCAGGGAAGCTGAAAGTATCAAAAGGTGAAGACCCTAAAATTTGAGGCATTCACCTGAGAGTGAGGCGCAAATTAGGCGTAACCCTAGAAAGTTTACAAAGTAAAGTGATTTTTTTCCTATTAAATCTCTAATTTAAACTTAACACTAAATATATGATTGATAAATACATATATACTCAAATCAAAAGTAAAGAAAATTTAAAAGTCATATTTTAATACGTATTTACTTATGGATGTATGTCAATGGCATCGCTACTCAAGAAGGTATTAGGTGTACTATTGTCGTCCCAGTTCCTTTTATTAGGTATACTATTGTCGTCCCAGTTCCTTTCTTTTCTTTTAGTTCTTTTAAAGTCGCATAGTGATGAGCTTTTAAGTTATTTATTTTTTCTCACCTTTAAAATACAATATATGATATATGGGTGCATAAATATACTGATCAAGTAATGGAAAGACGAGGGTTGTTTAATTATGTACTATTTTTTATACGAACTTGTGATTTTGAGGACATAAATAGTTTATTATATAAAAGTTGACTTATCTATTAGTTGTATATGCGGCTTTGGTTATTATTATTAATTTTTGTTGAAGCAGTTTTAGATACATATTTCACTTATTTTTTATAATTTTGATGTAGTTTTACTTTTTTTTTTATGATTTATCTCTTTTGAGAAAATATTTATTTCTAATTATATTAATTTATATAATATAAAAAATAAAAGGATTTGTGGGGCTTACGCCCCATTACCTCGAGGCTTTTGCCTCACCTTGTACTAGGTAAAATGTCTTGCTCTACTCCTACGCTTTTAAAAATATTCCTTTTCGTTTTGTATCATAAATGATACTCCTATAAAATTTGTAGTAGTTTCTAAAATTAAGTTCCTATTCAGTATTTCTCCTGAATATCTTATAAAATTAAGATAATTTTTTCAATTTTACCTACTACTAATAGTTTTCATATGAATAAAGAAGAACAAAATCAACAAATCGTTTCTCTTTATACTATGTGATGGATTAAACTGTTCTGAAAAAACTATATGTGTAAAATGTATATCAATAAGAATAAAGTTAGGTATAGAGTAAGTGATGTGACACCTCTCATTGACCAATATTCATATTTACTCATCTTTTTCTTACTTTGTTTGACTTTTTAGTCATTTTTAGGCCAAAAAAATAAGATATCAAGTGATTACAATGACCTTAATTACAAAAAATAATACATTCATGGCATTACAATGATTTTAATGTTTTATGGCATTCATTATTATTATTATTATCATTCATCCATTTTATACATTCTTGATGTATCATTCACGAACTTCTTTTCTATACCCACATTTTCTTAAACAGTTAATTCCATTGCGTTGATTATTGATAGAGTAAATATTTTTGTAGCTAGAGTCAAACTTGTAAATATCATTTCAATAGCATTTTAATGTCACCAATATGTCCTCTTATCATTTAATTTCTAACCTTATATCATGAGATTTTCATTTTTATCCTTCTCTTTTTTTCAAGTCTACAATTCAAAAGATCAATGAGAATAGAAGCAACAGCATTCACGCAAAGGATTGACCACTATTTTTTGAAAGCATGCATTTGCAACTAGCTATGTCAATGTTTATTGAGAAATTGATGTTAGATTTTTAAGAGGTGTGAATGAAAAATGAATAGGTATTTTTTTGAAAAGACACCAAGAGAAAGGATACAATGAATAAACACCTTCTCAGTTTAGATGGTGATGACCTTTCTAGTGGATTTTGACTTTTCCGAAGAGTTGCACCTTTTCTGAAGAGTTGCACCTTTATGAAGAGGTGCACCTTTATAAATCATTAGTTCTCTTCATGAAGTAACACCTTCATGGATATTAATACCTTATTCTTTCTTCAGGTACATCAAATTTTGAAGTAAAAGCACTCTTTTTTCTTGAAAAACTCTAATGTGATTTGCTACCTTAAAGTGCGCTTGTAGTTCTACAGAGTTTGAGGTACAACTATTCTGTCGAAATGATTCATTTTATCCTGAAAGAATATATTCCATAACCTCGGGTACTTGAAGGAAATAATTTTCTTAAGAACACACCATAAATTTGGTGGACTTGAATCGTCTAACCTTTATTTTTTTCTAAATGTTCGATTTTTCAGAAAATAGTTTGAACTTCATTTTGTTCATGTTCATTAGAGTTGTCAAAATGGCTAGCCCAACCGAACCCAGCCCAAGCCTCACGGGCAAAATAATTTGATAGGCTAGGGCGGGCTGACCCTTCACTTTAAAAGGACTTAAAATGTATGGCCCAACCCAGCTCTAAAAGGGTCGTAGGTTGGGGCGGGCTAGCCCTTCATTTTTATTGACTTTTTGTTAGATTTTCTTTTTAAATCTATATTTGAACTAATAGGTATGACAATCCATTCACACTTCTAACATATTATTATATAAAGTACATAACTTTACGATAATTTGTATTATTTTCAATAGTAATACATCGTCAAGCACATTTGAATTCGTTGATTAAATTATCTTATTTAACATCACCTTCATCTGAATTCATATGTAAATTTAATAAGTTAATTAACATTAGGACATTATATATCAAAATTTTATAATATTTAAAATTTTCTTTAAAATCTTATCACTTTGAATTTTGGTAATGTGGTGCTATCGATTTCTAGTAACTACAATAAATGTTTGAACATTTCATGATGGATGCAATTTTTATAGTTATGGTTAGAAATTTTAGTATTAGCGATTCAATGATATGAGTAAAATATTGTGTAAGATACTAGCTAGAATTTATTGAATAATCACTATTTATTTTTTAAATTCTTTTTGCTAATATTTTTCTTTTAGTTTTAAGTTCGAATTGAATAAAAATAAAAAATGAAACATCTATACATGGTGATTTAGATTTAACACTTAATAAGTTAAATATTATGTAGGATATTAAACTTATTCAACAACTATTATTCCTAGTTATTACTTTTTCTTTCATAATATTCAAATATTTTAAATTTAAATTCAATAAATCTTTTAGCCTATAGGTCAGCCCAGCCTAACCTCAGTCAAGCCTCAAAGGCCAGCGGGTTGACTTGGGTTAGGCTTATAAGCCCCAATTTTAAATAGGCACAAAAATGGTAACCCAACTCTACCTAAATAGCGGGCTGGGTTGGGTCGGTCTCAAGGGCCAAACCTATTTTGGCGACTCTAATGTTCAGAAGTTGGGTTGACCTCATTGTTCAAGTTTAAAGTAGTGAATACAGAGTTACAACTTCATTTGATTATTCACATGTTTATTTGAACATGCGTTTGATGTTCTTGTTGTAAAATACAGATTTTACTAAACTTGAAAAATAACAATCTTAATAAAATTATAAAAATATTTATTTTTTGTGCGTGTTTGGTGGGAAAAAAATTATCACCATTTATAAATCAAGTACTTGATTAATCTATATTGAATCTAATTTTATGGAGACTAAAATCTTTTAATTTCTACTCCCTCGATTAGAAGAACTTCAAAACTTCATCGAAAAATTAGACTAAAAATCTAATTCAAAGAATATAAAAACTTTACCGAGTCATTAAACACTATGTATTGGTTTCTAAAAATTATAACTATGATTTTCTACTCTTTTTGAATTTGAATATGATTTGAATAACATAAAGACTTCGTCGAGTTTCAAAGTTCGTTCAGTTGACAATTTGAAGACATAAAAACTTCATTGTTGACTAGAAATAAGCTATTTAAAGATTAAGTCTCTATAGTTAGTATTCGAAAATACTAAAGTGTTTTTTTAAATAGACTAATAAATGACGAATGAAACTGAACAATAAATTAATTCGATTCTGGATAGTGTTGTCCCAACGACAACCAATGTTGTGTCATTAAGCCATTCAGATATTGCTTTAGCAATGACATCGATAGAAAAATTAGAAAACTTTTTTGGTATGAAATTTAAAAACTGGTAGAAAATGATGTGTTTTTGGCTGGCCAAACTTGAAATGCAAATGTTCACAAGTAGAGATCCTTATATTTCAAACAAAGAAATATTTGAAAATCAATTATCTGATTTGAAAGATTTTATGATTCGTTTCAAAATAGAAAAGGATAATGAGTTGAATGAGAAATCATCAATGATGGTTGCAAATCATTTTAAAGATGATGCTACACATAATAAGAAGAGGAATACGTCTTCTAGACAAAAAAAAAGAGCAGAATAAGAAAAGGTTCAAAGTCAAGTGGTACAATTGTAGTGAAGTTGGCCACAAGGCTATAAATTGTCAAGTTTTGAAGAAGAACAAGAAAAGAGATCAGATAAATACCTTGAAAACATCTGGAAAGATTGAAAATATTTGTGCTATGATCATTGAAAGTAATCTAGTTGAAAATACAAATGAATGGTAGTTTGATTCAAGAGCCACTAGATATTTTGTCGGACAAAAAACCTTTTGTTACTTATGATACTACTGGTCTCAAAGAAGTGATCTTTATGAAAAGTAATGCAACATCCAAGGTTGAAGAAAGTGGAAAGATATTCCTAAAATAACTTCCAACAAGGTGTTAACTCTCAATAATAGTCTCCATGTTCCTACTATTAGAAAGAACTTAATGTTGACAATACTTCTCGTTAAAAAGGGGTTTAAGGGTGTGTTTGTTTTATAGAAAGTTGTGATAAGAAAGAATGAAATGTATGTAGGAAAGGGATACCTCAATGGGGGCTTTTCAAACTTGATGTAATGGCTAATGAAATGAATAAAGCTGAGGTTTCTTCTTACTTGCTTGAGTCAATGTTTATGACATGAATGTTTAGGAAATATCTATTAAAAAACCTTGCAAAACTGATTAGTTTAGAAGTTTTTTCTAACTTTGAGTCTAACAAATCAAAGTGTCAAACATGTATGAAATCTAAGTGTGCTAAGCATCCGGATAAGTTTGTTGAGAACAATTTCAATCCCTTAGACTTAATTCACATAGACATTTGTGATATGACTTCAACACCATCTCGTGGTGGTAAAAAGTATTTCATAATTTTTATTAACAATCACACTAGATACCATTATATTTCTTTGTTAAATGATAAGGATGAAGCAATATACACATTTAGGCAACATAAAACTGAAGTTGAAAATCAGTTGGATAAAAAGATTAAAATATTAAGAAGTGATAGGGGTGGAGAGTATGAATCTCCTTTTGAAGAGATATATTTGAAAAATGAAATTGTCCATCAAACATTGAAGAAAATGGTGAATGTATTACTCATAAGTTCAGATTTACCACAAAACGTGTAGGCCGAAAGCTATGTTTATAGCTAATCGAATACTCAACTGAGTGATGCATACCAAGATACAATCTATTCAATATGAAAAATAAAAAGAAAGAAACCTAGCTTGAAATATGGCAAATTTAGGGAGTGCCTAGCCAAAGTCTAAGTATCTATATCTAAAAAGGTAAAAACAAGATCAAAGACGGTGGAGTGTAAGCAATAAAATATGTCAATTTTTTATTCATAAATCTGAACATTCAAATATTCATGAAAATACGATAATTGAATCAGATAATGTTGAGTTCTTTGAAAAATTTTATCAGCATAAAACTAGACATAAGCTGTCCAGGGGAGAGTATAAACAACTTTAGGATGAACCAAAGGAGAATGTACTTAATGATGAGATTCCAAGGGATATTATACGTCAAAGAATGTCGACTTTCTTCGGATCAAATTTTGTTACATTTCTTCTTGAAAATAGGCCTTAAATGTCTAAAGAAGTCATGTCATCTTCGATCTAATCCTTTTGGAAGAGGCACTTAATAGTGAGATTGATTCAATCATGAACAACTATATTTGAGAGTTGGTTAATCTTCCTTCAGAAAATAAATCTTTAGGTTCTAAATGAATCTTCAAAAGAAAAATAAAAGTTGATGATACTATTAATAAATACAAGGAAAGACTTATTGTGAAATGCTTTAGATAAACATAGTCTTGATTATTTCGACACATACACTCCAGTAACAAGAATAACATTCATTCAAATATTGGTTGCATTGGCGACAGTAAATAATCTTGAAATTCATCAAATGAATGTGAAAACAGCTTTCGTGAATGGAGAATTAGAGGAAGAAATTTACATGGAACAATCCAAGAATTTTGTGGCTCCTGGTAAACAAAGAAAAGTGTACAAACTTGTTAAGTCTATTTATGGACTAAACAAGCACCCCAAACAGTGGTATGTAAAGTTTGATCAAACTATGTTGGTGAACGGCTTCAAGATAAATTAATGTAATAAATGTATTTATATTAAAGAAACTCCAAATCACAAAGTTCTTATTTTTTTGTATGTGGATGACATATTGATCATCAGTAGAGACCTTTTTGACATAAATTTCACGAAACGAATATTTGAGAGTAAGTTTGATATGAAAGACCTTGGAGTTGATGACGTGATCTTAGCAATAAGAATTCATGAAATTCCATAAGAGTTGGCATTATCACAGTCTCATTACATTGAAAAGGTACTTGATAAGTTCAAGTATTTGAATTTTAATATTATCAAGACTCCATTAGACGTGAGTTTTTCACTTTAAAAGAATAAAGGAAAAAGTGACTCACAATTGGACTAAGCAAGAGTGTTGGAATGTTTGATGTATATCATGAGTTATAAGCCACCAGACATATCATGCACTATTAGTAAATTGAGTCGGTACAGGAGTAATCCCAATCAAACTCATTGAATAGCAATAAAAAGAGTTTTGGAGTATCTAAAACATACTCAAGAGTATGCTTTGCATTATAACAAATATTCATCAGCAATTGAAGGATATAGTGATGCAAATTAGATCACTGGATCAAATGAAGTAAAATTCACAAGTGGATATGCATTTATTTTTGGTGGAAAAGCAGTCTCTTGAAAATCATCTAAACTAACATGTATTGCCCACTCTATAATAGAATTTGAATTTATCGCTTTAGATAAAGCAGGTGAAGAAGTAGAATAGCTCTGAAATTTCTTGAAATATATTCCTTATTGGCTCAAATCTTTGACACCCGTATGCATACACTATGATAGCCAAGCTGCAATAGATAGGATAGAGAACATAATATATTACAGTAAATCTCGTTATATAAGATGAAGACATAATACCGCTAGAGAACTACTTTCTAGTGAAATTATCCTGATTGACTATGTGAGGTCAATGGATAATGCGTCAGAACCATCTACAAAAGGCCTATCTAAAGAGAAAGTTGAGATGTCATCAAAGGAAATTGGGTTAGCCTAGGACAAGTCACCACTGGGGTAGCTATACCTAGCAGAATGGAGATCCTAAGAGTTAGGTTCAAGGAGATCAAATAAAGTTGTGACTAACGATTCAACATTGCCAATTAACTCAATTCATTCTCATGATGAAGACAATGTTTAAAAAATAAGGATAATGCTTATGGCTTAAAGTTTTTTAATGATTTTAAAGTTTGACAGGTATGACCAAATTATTTGATCTATAGGATTAAACATTTAAGAATCACCTATATGAAGGTGAAGTGGAAGCTGCTTCAAGAAGACTGATAGTAAAGGCCTATTCTCTAAGCTCCTATGAAACTAGAAAGTGTTCATGGCTTAAACAAACAAAATTGTAAGAATCATAAATGGTAAGAAGCTGGTTTGTGTGATTTGTATTGTCTAGGTGTACACCAAAGTTCAACGATTCAAAGATATCACATCTACCGATTCACCAAGTGCATTCGATGAAAGTTTACTACTAAAAGTTCAAAGAAAGGCCTACTTATCCAGATTCAATTAGACTTTTCTTATAGATCACATACTTGTTCGTATATTTCTTAATAAAATAGCAATTTTTCATTCATGTGGGGATTGTTAGGTTTTTAAGAGGTGTGAATGAAAAATGAATAGGTATTTTTTTGAAAAGACGCCAAGAGGAGGATGTAATTTGAGTAGGCACCTTCTCAATTTGGATGGCTATGACTTTTTCAATGGGTTGTGATTTTTTTTAAGAGTTACACCTTTTTCAAAGAGTTTCATCTTTTTGAAGAGGTACACCTTAATGAACCATTACTTCTCTTCATGAAACAACACCTTAATGGCTATCAATACCTGATTTTCTCCTCAGGTACATAAATGAAATTTTGGAGTAAAAAACACTTTTTTTAAAAAAAAAACTCTAGTGTGATTTACGACCGTTGAGTGTGTTCATAGATTGACAAAGTTTGAAGTACTGTTATTCTGTTGAAATGATTCATTTTATTCTGGGAGGATATATTCTATAACCTCGGGTACTTAAGGGAAATAATTTCCTTAAGGACACAAGATGAATTTAGTGGACTTGAATCTTCTAATTTTCATCTTTTTCTAAACGTTTGGTTTTGCTATTTTCCATAAAATAGTTTGAACTTCATTTTGTTGATGTTCATAAGTTGGGTTGAACTTATTGTTGAAGTTCAAAGTTGTGACTACAGAGTTACAACTTCACTTGATCGTTCATATAGTAGTTTGAATATGTGTTTGAAGTTTTTTTTGTAAAATACAGATTTTAGTAAACTCGAAAAAACAACGATTAATAAAAGGTCTAGCGAGGAAGTTAGAGATGAATTGATAGGGCCGTGGAGGAGAATGTATTACTTCATACATATGTTTTTCGGCTTTTGTTCTAAAATATATGCAATTAGATTGACAAAAGAGTTGATGGGAGTTCTATCTCTCCTTTTTTTCTTTTGAATTAAGATTGTGTTTAATAAATTTTTATGTTTTTTTTGGGCTATGAATATAACAAAAGTTTTAGTGTATTGAATGATTTTTTTAACTCCTTTAAATCATACTATATATGGTGAATTTACAGGATGGTTACAACTGTCTTGGATGGTTGAAGAAAATTTATGAAAGAAAGAGCTAGAATCGAATTTTGCATATATTGTGGAGTGAAGTGGAGATTTACCGTATGTGGGAATCAGGATAAAGAAATTATGATGAATATTAATCAATTTAAAAATCCATTTTAAGGAGAAAGAAGGGAATAAAATTGGTAAAACCGAAAAAGAGGAAAAAGAAATAAGTAAAGAGGGAAACAATAAGAACGGTAAGAAAATAAATTTTACATTCCATCATCCTTTTCCCATTTGTTTCCAAGGTTTGTACGTGTATTCCCTCAATTTGGGGATTTATAAGTGTAATATATTCTGAATTACTTTTTAATTTTGTTGCCTTTTAGTTATATCCTTTTATTTTATTTTTTAATTAATAAAATATTTGAAGACAATTATATTTTAACCTACGACATCTATCAAATATATATATATAACAGTGTAGTCAAGAACCTAAATATGTATAAAAAAAAAGATATAATGGAAAAAGTAATTTCACCTAAAATATTTTATTTTATTTTTTGTGAAATTTAATGTTTCTAAATGGTGAAAGTTAGAGGAAAAATTTGAATTTTCCTTTGGGAAAAATATTTCTGATGTAAAAGAAAATTTTCAGATGTCGTTATGGTATTTTTTACTTTCATAAGATTTCAGTTCGAATTTTTGCCATTGCTTTAAAAATTAAGTTTTATGAAAGATTCCGGAGTAAGAATTATAAATTTGTTATAAATGTATTTACATCATAGTGAATGTCTATCAAGATCAATCAAGATCTACTTTGATATCTATTAGGATTTGAAGCATCTGTCTTTTACTCAGATTAGGAGTAAATTTCCCCTATAAATAGAGGGGTTTTGTTCATTGTATTCACAATCTTATGATCTCTCATCCCTCAATAGAAGAAATAAGAATCACTCTCTCTATTCTCTCTACTCTTCTTCTTTATTCTTTATTGTTTTATAATACGTTATCAGCACGAGACTCTATCATGAGCACTTATTCTACGATAAAAGCAAGAGATGTCAGGTAAAGTTTTGATTGAAAGAAAAAAAAGAAAAAGGTTATCGTTCTGTCTTTATAATCCATATATGACCTTTAAAAGGTAAGTCTTTATTTTACTAGGTATTATTTTATTTTATTTCTTTTCATATGACTAATAATTTTACAAAACTTGAGTTCGGGGGTGCGCGGATTAAATATATCTAATAGATTTAGTAGGTTTCTAGTGAATCTATTTTTATTAGTGCGTGGATATTTTTTAAATTTTGTTTCAATATCTTTTAATAATTTACTTTTTTCGTAAGATATATTCATTAATTTTTTTTTATCCTGTAGTAATTGCAGAGTTACAAATTTCTGTATAATAATTTATCCTATCTGTGCTATAATGTATATCTAATTCTAGATTTTCAATGTTATTTATTATCTTGTGTTGTTCTTCTCGTAGTGAGTTTTTTAAATTATGTAAACTATCACATGTACTTTTATCTAAATTTTCTAAGGTTTTTTCTATCCATACTAATTTTTCTTTTAGGTTTTCCATTATTTGTCTAATTCGGTTTCTATAATTAATTTCATTATTTAGATTTTCTTGATTTTCTCTAGTTTTTCTAATATATTCTAACATTTTTTAATCTGAATAATATCCTTCTGGATAAATTTCTTTGTATAACTGTTCTAGACAATTTGCAGTTTCAATTTCATAGTTTATTACTTCTTCTAATATTATTTTCTTAATATCTATTATTTCTATATCTTTAAGTATATATAAGATTAAAACTTTAAGATAATCTGGGTAATCTATCTTTTAAAATTGGTTTTATTATAGTGTTTTGTAGTTGTTTGTTTTAGCCTTAGTAGTTTTTGCATATTTTTATTAAGAAATTTTATATCTTTATTTTCCATGTATTTATCTATATTTATTTTTATCTGTTTTTCTAGTAACTGTATTTTTTTTTATATCTTTTTCTAAAAATTTTATGTAACTTACCATCGTAAGTATTTATAAGAGTAGTTAGGTAGATATGGTATATAATTTACTCTAGTCATGTAATATTACCAAAAGCTTTTTCTAATATGATTTTTCTTATATCTGCTACTTTTATATTTCTAAGTGCATACAAAATAAGTATTTTGAATTTATCTACCATCACATCAGATAAATTATCATTCATTTTCATAAAATTGCTTTTTTCAAAATATTCCCTTCAACCATGTACATAAAATATAGTCATCTTAGCTTACTGTATACTAGATTATTCTTAAATAATATGTTCTTCCGTCACTATTAACATGGTAATCCGGATACTTTTTCCCTTAAACAGCGCCTCTACTCTGGTTACTCCCCGCCACGGCTTCTTGCCTCATTGGTTTCACCTTTAGGATGGCATAGTCCTTAGGGATTTTTCTCCGTTTCCGCTTTGTTAATAAACTTCTTAACATATTATTCTTCGAATAATTCTACTATAAAGTAACTAATATGAATTTATTTTATCATAGCATGATTGTTGGGAATTATGAAATTAGCTATTCATAATCATAAAAGGATATACCTGTTCGGGTAGCTTTGATATTTCTGAGTTTTGTTGCTCCATAGCTTTTTCCATTGAAATATGTTTATCTAATTAACTGAGTAAAATATTTTTTGTGGAGTGGAGAGAGGAAAGTTGCTTCAACGCATGAAGGCTTGCCTTTGCAATGCCTTCTGCCTTTGTTATATAGAACGAAAATGTAAGTTTACAATTTACACATGTTTCTAGTTTCTAAAACTAAAACTAAAGAAAGAAAAAAAGTCAACAATAGTGGCTTACATGCCTATCTTTTCTACGTAAAAGTCTAAAAAATTAATTAATGTACTATTCAATCAAGACTTTTTTGTACAATAATATACAATAATTCAGACTTTGTACAGTATCTTGTCTCCGTTGATTTTGTCGTATCTGCTCCATTATTGCTCCTTATCTTATCTTTCCAGCTGGCATTTTGTCTTCTTTATTCTAGATGTACCTCTGGAATAATATTATCTTCTCCATTGCACCTCGAACATTGGTGGTCTGGATATTTGTGTCCAATTATTTTACAGTATCTTGTTAGCAGTCCATCTGAAATAAATCCTTTTTTGATTGCTCTTGCGGTAGATTGTTTCTCTGGGTTGAGTCGCGTCATTATCCATTGTCTTACGTCTTCCATATCTGCTTGTCGTAGTTCTTTTGAATTTGAATATATCATTTGATGATCTCTTGAATAGTAGCTCCATATTGGGTTTCCGTTAGTATAATTATTTGCTAGTTCTTGAATGATCGTAGCTAGTCCAATAAGTCGTTTATTTGCATAAAATTCTGGTATCTCAATTCTGGGTATCTCCGGTTGTTGCGTAATATCTTCTGGTATAATCATATCTCTTGTTAATCCTATCTTTACAACTTGTATAACTGGTTTTATTTCATCATATAATATCTCTGCTGGTGCAGTATAACACTTTATATAAAATAAATTTCCTTTTGTTATTCTTTTGTAGGTAGTGAATATCTTGTATATTCTTCCATAGCTGTTAGCTCTTCTCCGTCTTGGGTATATATGGTATTTAGTAGTCCATAGTCAAAACAGGTTTTAACTAAGCTTGGGTTAGTTTTGGGTAATGCAATTAATTTATTATATCCTTGTAATTTTTGGGTTATATAATTGGTATTTGGTTCTTTGATGTCTGTAGCTCTGGGGTTATAATTTAGAAAGGTTTGTACTCTGTATATATTTTCTATGTATTTCTGGGCGGTGTAGTTGTATACTTTTTTGTCTTGGTTTAGGCTATCTCGGTATGTGTTAACTTGTGGGGGTATGAATAAATGGTCTTTTTGTGTTTTTGGTGTAAATGATTTTTCAAATATTTTATTCATATTTACATTCTGGTATCTTGGTCTATTAACTCCTTTGCTTGTACCTGCAGAAGTAGATTGATAAATGTTATGGGTTTTATGGAGTGTCCCAACGTCTCCTTCTAGCTCTGGATTTTTAATGTCTTCCGATCGATATAGCTCTGCACACTGCTGAGTTAGCTGATTTGTAGCTATAGACTTCAGTTTATCTTCATTAGTCTTTAGCTTTTCTATCTCATTACCCATACTGTCCACTTTCATTGAAAGCGTAGTTAGGGTGTTAAGTATTTTTTCTAGAGTATCTTCCTCTACTATCTCAGTCTGTGTAGCTTTGTCTTGATATGTAATCTGCAATAACATTTTTGTTAGTACTGATCACTTCAATTGTAAATGTGAAATTTAATATATTTAAAACTAGTCTCCGAATCTCTTTTGTTGTAACTGAATTTTGTATTTTCTTTGTTAACCACCAGCGTACCTGTGTATTATCTGTTCGTACAATAAATTTGTTATATACAATATATGGCTCAAATGCTAATAAACATTTATATAATGAACATAATTCTTTCCTATTTATTTCCCATTTTATTTCTGTCTCGTTGAACGTACCTGAATAGTATCTACAATGGTGTTCTATTTTTTCTGCTTCATATCGATATTTAAGTACTCCTCCGTAACTATATTCACTAGCATCTGCTTCTACTATATATATAAATTTTCTATTTTCATCCGGAAATTGTAATTTTGGTAATTCTCTACAAAGTAATTTTATTTTTTGAACTTGTTTTTTATCTTTTTCATCATAGTTATATTCTATATCCTTTTTTAATTTTTTCTGTAGTGGTTTTAAAGTTTCTGCTAATTTTGGAATATATTCCCTTACTTGGTTTACTAGTCCTAAAAATGATTGTAATTTCTTTTTTGTATCTAATTCTTCTTTCGAATTTATTATTTTTTGTACTATATGTTGTTGCATTTTTACTCCACTTTTATCTATTTGTATTCCTAAAAATTCTATCTGATTTTTCATAATTTCAGCTTTCTTTTTGCTTAGACTTATTTCAGATTTTTCTATTATATTTGTAAACTGTTCTAATAAATTTAAATGTTCTTCTTTAGTTTTTGTATATAATAATATATCATCTATGTACACTATACAATTAGATAATTGTTTAAAATAATTATCCATAAAATGTTGGTATCTACCTGGTGCATTTTTATATCCAAATGGTAACACGTTCCATTCATAAAATCCTTGTGGTACCGTAAATGCGGTTAATTCTTTAGATTCTTCTTCTAGCTTTAGGTGGTAAAATCCTGATTTACAATCAAATTTGCTAAAATAATTATATCCTTGGATTTGTCTTATTTTTAATATCTTATTTGGTATCGGAAAATTATATGTTATAGTTTTTGCATTTAAATTTCTATAGTCAATAACCATCCTACTTTTTCCTCTTTTTTGTTCACTATGTTTATTTACTATAAATGCTGGACTATTATGTTTACTATTACTTTTTTGTATATATTGTTTTTCTAATAATTCATCTATGTGCATTTTAAATTCTTTTAAATCATCAAAATTATATGTTAATGGTTTTTGTGTTATTATGCTATTTTTATCTATTAATTCAATTTTCATAGTAGTTTTATGTTTTTCCCATCCTTTTAATGGATCTTCACTATATAATTGTTCTAATTTTTTCTGAATTATTTCTATTTTATTTATTGAAAATATAGTTATTTCTGTTTTATTTATTGAAAATACTACTAGTTCTACTGTATCTTCAGTATTTTTTATATTTTCTAACTTTTGTGTAATTTTTTCCCTTCCTTTTATCCAATCAGTTTTCTTTCTTATTTTATTATTAACTCTTTTTACTCTTACTTTTTGTTTACATGGTGTTGTAAACCACCAGTCTGTTTTGGTTATTATATGTGGGTATAATTTATCTAAAAATGGCATTCCTAAAAGTATATCTTTTGATGTTAGTTCATAATTATAAATTTCTTCTATTGTTAATATCTTATCCCATACTTGTATTTTTACATTCCTAGCTTTATAAGTAATTAAGCTTCCTTCATTATTAAATCCTTTAACTATTATTGGTGTTTTTAATTTATCCCATTTGCTTTCTGGTAAGCAATTATATCTACATAAATTAGCTTCTGCTCCTGTATCTATCATAGGCGTATAATATCTACTGTAATAACCTTCTACTACTATCTTCATTAATACATATATCTTCATTTCATGTTAAGGCTCTTTTTAAGAATAACTTTTCTTGTTATATGTTAAGGTTAATTGTGTATGTTCTATATTATATGGTTTTACTTGTTCTAACCATTTTATTCCTAATATTATATCTGCTTTTTGCATTTCTTCCTTTACTTCGAAATCTATTTTTATTTTTCTCACTCCTAATATTATTTCTTTTTCTGCTATATTTTTATTATTTATTAAACTTCTTGGTAGATCTGGGCATATATCATTGTCAGTTTTTATTTCTTCATTTTTTACTAGATATTTTGCTATATGATTTTCTTCTTGTCCTGTATTCAAAAGTATTAAATATTCTTTTTCATTTATTTTTCCCGTTATGTAATATTGGTTTAAATTACTTATTGAATTTGTTTCATAACTTGTTCTTTTTTATGAGCTTGATGATTCTGGTTTTTCATTAGCTATTCTTTTTGTTGTACTTATTCTATCATTTACTATTTCTAAATTTTCTTCTGTATCTATGTCTCTATAGGTATAATCATTATAATCTATTGTTTTTACTATTTGTTCGAATGGGCTTTCTATTTGTATTTTGTTAATCTTATTTTTTCCTGTTATTTTATGTTTTGTTGTTAATACATATAGATTTTTACATCTTGCTGTAAATATTTTACTTCCTGGGGTTAATTCTATTCCTGATATTTTCCAATATAATACTAATGATTTATCTATATTTCTATCTGTTACTGCTACTGAATAATTTGCACTTATTATAAATTAAAATTTTTGATATATTAGATTTCCTTTTACGGCAGTTATTATGCTCTTTTCTATAGGTTTTATAATTCTATCGTCTGCTAAATATAATTCTATTGGTGTATCTATTCCTTCTCTAAAACATGCTTTTATTAATATCTCTGTACCTCCAAGATGTACATATTTTATTGGATCTCCTTTACTTTTTATATCATTTATTTCTTTATTAATTATTCTTTTTGTTACTAATGGTATACTAGCTTTTCCTTTTGCATATCTGCAGTCTATTACATGTTCTTTTTGGTATACTACATAATATTCATCCTTTTTCCTAGTAAAAATATTTTTTATTGTTGGTATTTTAAATATTTTCTCTATACTTAAATCTAATTCTTTTCCTTTTATTTCATCAAATATGTTACTATCAAATATTATTTTTTGTTCCGTTCCTTCATCATTTAAATATTCTTCCTTTGTTATTATTTTTATATCTTCTTCAGTCATTTGATTCATCTATTTCGCTATCTATTTCATTATCTGTTTCGTTTTCTGAAATTTCATATATACTATCTTCACTTTCTAATTCATAATCTATATAATCTATCTGCATATATTCGGTATTATCTATTTTTATTTCTGATATTTGTTTATTTTTTGGATTTTTAGGTAATTTACAATCTCTAGCTAAATGTCCTAACTTTCCACAATTATAACAAGTACATTCTTTTATAGATTTCTTCTTTCTGTATGGTCTTTTATGTTTATAATTTTTTACATAATATCTTTTTCTTGGTTTCTTATATTTATATTTTGATTTTTTATATTTTTTATATTTCTTATGTCTTTTTCTTTTCTTATAATATCTTTCTTCGCATCCAAATTGGGGTGCTATTTTATTTTTGCAACATGCTAAATTTCTTATTAATGTTTTTTCCATTTTTAATTCTTCTCTATATTTTTCACATAAGTTTCTATACCATTGTTGTAAATATTTTATTCTTGCTCCTAACGTATCTACTATTTTTGCTTCTTCCCAACTTTTTATTATTTTCGAACTAAATGGCTCGGGTAATTTATTAAAATATAATTTTCTTATTTCTTTACTTCTATACTATATGCTCCTTTGTAATAATATTCTTTAAATGCGCAAGTATATTCATCTATATAACACATATTACATATTGCTAATTTTAACATTAAATTTCTATTTGTATCTTTTTCTTCATTTTGTTATTCTTCGATTGTTGTCGTACTACCAAATTCATCTTTTATAGCTGTTTCATATTTTTTTAATAATTCTATAGGGGTTAGTTTAGTTGTTGTCGATGATGTTCCTTCTATAGGTTTATTAGTTCTTAATACTTTTTTGCTATTTTCGGTTAAATTTGCAAACCATAGCTTTACTGATCCTATTAGTGTTTTTTCTATATATTCCGGTGCATCTGTTATATTTATATTATTATCTAATAATTATTTTGTCATATATCCTATCCATAATTGTATTGTTTTTTCTGTATCTATTACACAGTCTAGATCTAAAAAGTTATAATTTTTATTTACTATTTGTTTTGGTATCCATTTATCATATTCATTATATTTTTTAAACTTATTCTTATAATATATAGGTTTTCTTATTTTTGTTGTTTTAGGTATTATATTTTCATTTTCTTTTTTATCAAGAGTATTTATTTCTGTGTGGGTATTTCCTAAGTTTTCCTCATTAATTTCTTTTTGTTTTTCATTGATTTCTAGATTTTTTGTATTTGTTAATATTTCTATATATGTTTCACTATCTTCGGAATCGTAATTATCTGTTTCTGTCTCTTCAATATCTATATTATTTATTTCTAACTCTTCGTTTTTTATTTCTAATTTTTCCTTAAATTGATTTATTTCGTTTAATAATTTCTGTTCTCTACCTTTTTCTTCTTTTTCTTTTTGTCTTTGTTCATACAGGTCTTTTAACATTTGTAATTCTTTTTCTAATTCAGCAATTTACTATTTTTGGTTTCTTCTATTTTTCGTATTTCTTCCGTAGTTTGTTGTCTTATTTTTTCTATTTCCTTTTTCCTATCTATCTCTTCATTTTCTTTTTCTATTCTTACCATTGCTGTTAATTTATCTTCTAATTTTAATTCTTCTTTTTCTAACATTAGATATAAATGTTCGCCTATTTTCTTATACCTTCGTCCTAGATTAGAAAATACTATTTTTATTTTTGATCCTTCGTAATTTTCATATATTTTTTCATCTATTATAAATTCTTCTTTATTCATTTTATTGTGAATAGGTCATGTTGATATACATATTCTAAACTTTCTATTTGTGATTCCAATTTTGATATTTCACCTTTTTGTGTATCTATTGAATTTTTACTAACTCCGGCAAATATATTATAATGTAGTCTTTTTATTCTTATTTTTAATTCTTTTCTTTTTTCAAAGATAATTTGTTTTAATTCTTTATATTGTTGTACCTTATTCATTTTAAATTATATTTATAATATCTTGGTGGATATCTAAATCTAATTTTATCATAATTAGGTGGTATGTGTTTTATTCTTCTGGATTTTAAATGTGTTATTAATTTTGATTCAATACTAGATATTAATGTAATTAAGTAGGCTAATTTTTGTGGATTTCTTTTATTTTATTTAGACTTATATATTCTGAATAATTACTAATTAAAGATTCTTTAATTTTTCTAAAAGCTTCTCTATTTTTAAATGGTCTTCGCATAATTAATTTAATAATTGTAGGTAAAATTTTTTGACTCTAATTCTAATTTTATCTCTAACATGTATATTCTAACTCTAACATATATCTCTTCCGTACTTTTTAAATTGTTGTGCTCTGATACCATTTGTAGGGGGTGTGCGGATTAAATATATCTAATAGATTCAGTAGGTTGAACTACCTCTCACAGGTTTTGGATGTTGAAATCCGCTTAGATGTTATGGGTCTTGGAGACACCATAAAGAAACAAAATACAACATCCAATCAAAATCGTGCTAAGGCTATGATTTTCTTGCGTCATCTTGACGAAATTCTGAAAATTGAATACCTTACTACTAAGGATCCACTTGTTTTGTGGAATAGCCTAAAAGAAAGATTTGACCACTTGAAGATGGTCATCATCCCAAAAGCACGATATGAATGCATGCACTATAAAAATAAGATGTTGGGTTCAAGTCCCATTGATTTATGCCTAAGACGTCTTTATATGGATAAGATGTTGAGTTTGAATCTCAATGCACCATACTGATGATATTATGATGGCTAAGGCAAAATAATGGGTATTTGTTGAAAAGTCATGAAATCCGACCCATTGAATATGCTCCATTTCATGAAGTGAATGTGGTAGAAATAAATGATAAGTCTGAAATATGACAACTTACTTCATTCTTGAGGTGTATATGGCAGCAGTGCATAATATGTCTGAAAGGAGACAAGTGATTGAACGCATGAATATAAGCGTGAAGGGACAATATGATTATGATCATCAAAAGTGATGATATTTTCACACACATATTATTATCATAAGATATGACAGAGAAAAAATCTCTACATCATATGTATGCCTCGATTTGCTTCTGAAATAGCAAAATCTTAAAAGAGGTTATAAGCTATCATAATTAGATAGGCTTAAGACACGATTATATTCCATTCCTGGGTAATGAGAAGCTTATTAATGCAAACGTGTACTTGATTGTGATGATATCACAACTCACCTCCGAATGAGGCAGAATAACTGAGAAGAGTTATTTCGAAATCTACTTCTAAAGTAGTAAATCTAAAATTTATTCATGTAATAATAAAATTGAAATTTAATAAAGAAAAAAGTACATGTCATGGTAAACTTGGAGTTTACTATAATAAAAATTCATAAATTGATATGAACGATTGTGACATCTCGAAGATGTGCATATTGAATATTAGACATGTATTGAAGAACTAGAAGATTCTTCGAGAATTGTTTATGTCGTTTGTTCTCATGATAAGTTGGTTGGACCAACTAATGTTGGGATTGAATTCCTTAAATCTGAAAAAGAATAAAAAGTGAATAAGGGCCCGTTCACCTATCATGTGATATGTTGAAAAGATGCATCAATAAGATCATCACATGTACATTCATGGTCAACCTACGTTTGACATTCATAAAGTTACTTGTTCAATATAAATTGAGCATAATTTTCAGATTGTGTAATCAAGATAATTTATCTTGATGATGATGGTTTAGCATTGAATGTCTTCGATAAATATCTAAACCATTGTTAATGAGAACAAAACTTAATGTATTGGTCTGAAATATGATATATTGCAATAGCATTTGTATGCATTAGACTAATAAATTATGATTATTTTTTCCCTCTCAATTGGTTCAAGGTCAGGAACCAATTATTCCATCTAATAATTTTGATGTGCGGTATACGATTAATGAATATACCATAATGCACAACGATGAATTTCTCAAAGAAGTAGAGGATGTATGTTAGTTTTCCTAACATAAGGGGGAGATTATAAGCACTATGAAATATGTTAGGAATTATCACCATATCCTCATCCAAAAGATAATTTAAGTCAAATGCTGAAAGCATCTCATATTAAGCGCAAGTGCTCTTATTTTGTGTTCCTAAAGGACAAAGTCTATGCATACGTGAATCGTGATAGACTGATAGGTTTCAAATGAAATAGTCCTTGAAAAATAAGGAGCAAATAATCATAATAAGAAGGTAATGAGCTCTTGAAGAGCCTACGACATACCACTTCATGAAACCTTATGAGAGGTTTATGTACCTAAAAATAATGAAGTGATGAGATCTCAAAATGTTATGTTGCATTGTGAACTGATACAAAATGATATATCATCAATATCTTTGACACAATATTGGCACAATATTGTGAAAGATTATGAGGATCTGAATTCTACGTTTATTTAAAAATGCTGACGTAGAAACATTTATCAAGTGACATGAAAGGATGCATTTTGGTAAGTATTAAACTTATTTGATTTACAGTCCAGATATTTGAAGATGTCACTCATGAAATGTTGAATATTGTCACTTGACAAAATTTATGTGAAAAATTTTTAAGGATTCAAAATGCTTGAAGTATATAAAAGTTTCTGGAAAACTTATTTATAATCCTTATATTGTATAAGTTTATTGCTTGAATATCATTAGAACTCTTGGAGAGTTTTCAAAGCAATAGATTATTTGCTAAAATTTGAAATATATCGAATTGGATTGGTTATGAAGTACCATATCTTAGTGCAATTGATGCACTCATGTACCTTGCAAATACTACAAGGCCTATAGCCTTTTCAGTTAATTTGTTAGCAAGGTATATTTCTACTCCTACTATGAGACATCAAAATGGGATAAAACACATGAGCTTGTTTTATTCTAAAGATTGCAGTCTCAATCTTATTGGTCATGCTGATGTTGGGTACTTATCTAACCCGCATAAAGCTCGATCTCAAATAGGCTATGTGTTCATATGTGGTGGTACTGTTATATCTTGGAGATATACAAAGCAGTCTATCGTAGCCACTTCATCAAATCATGCTGAGATAATAGCTATTCATGAAGCAAGCCAAAAATGTGTATGGTTGAGGTCCATTATACATATCATTCGAGAAAAATGTAGTGTGAAATATGACAATCTACCCATAAATTTATACAGAGATAATTCAGCATACAAAGTACATCTTAAGGGAGGATTCATAAATGGAGATAGAACGAAGCACATTTTTTCAAAGTTTTTCTGCATACATGAGCTACAAAAGAATGATGATATTAACGTGCAACAGATTCGTTCAACTGATAATGTGACTGATTTATTCACCAAATCTTCTCCAATTGTAACTTTCAAGAAGATGTTGCACAAGATCGGGATGCAAATGTTCAAGGATGTTCTCATTAGGGCGAGTTAATATGTGTTGTACTTTTTTTCCCTTACGAGGTTTTGTCCCACTAGGTTTTCCTTGTAAGGTTTTTAATGAGGCAGCCAAAGTGCATATTATTAGAGATGTGTACTCTTTTTCCTTCACTAGATTTTTTTTCTATTGGATTTTTTCTAGTAAGGTTTTAACGAAGCATATTATCTACTAATTAGACATTCAAGGAGGAGTGTTATAAATGTATTTACATCATAGTGAATGTCTATCAAGATCTACTTTGATATCTATTAGGATTTGAAGCATCTCTTTTTTACTCAGACTAGGAGTAAATTTTTCCTATAAATAGAGGGGTTTTGTTCATTGTATTCACAATCTTATGATCTCTCATCCATCAAGAGAAGAAATAAGAATCACTCTCTCTATTCTCTCTACTCTCTATTCTTTATTCCTGTTCTTTTATTTTATAACAAAATTTTGTTTTGGATTATTTGTTTTAAGTAAAATTTGAAGGTGATTTTATAGTTGCAACTATTAATTTTTGATTATTTGAATGGTCTAGAGTAAAAAATAAATAATTTCAGAACTTACTGATATAAGATCTTTTGTAATCATGCGAAGCGCAAAATATTTTATTAATGAACAAATATTATTGGAACATGAAAAAAAAAGGAAATGTATTATGAAATATAAATTAAGAACAATAAGAATAAATAGTGAAAAAAGAGAGAGTAATTATTATTTCTCTTAAAGTGATGATTTACAATAAAGGAAGCTCTTCTATTTATTGAGAAAATTTACTCCTAGTTTTTTACTAAAAGACAGATACTTCAAATCCTGATAGATATCAACTATATCTTGATAGATCTTGATAGACATTCACTATAATATAAATATATTTATAACTAATGTGCCTTGTTAAAACCTTACTAGAAAAAAACCAGTAGGAAAAAAAAATCTAGTAAAGGAAAAAGAGTACACATCTCTAACATACGCATTTAGGCTGCCTCATTAAAAGCCTTACAAGTAAAAATGCAGTGGGACAAAACCTCATAAGGAAAAAAGAGTATAACGCGTATTAACTTCCCCCACTGAAAACATCCTTAAGTCTTTGTATACCGATCTTGTGCGCCATCTTCTTGAAAGTTGCAATTGGAGGAGACTTGGTAAATAAATCAGCCACATTGTCACTTGAATGAATATGTTGCACGTTAATATTACCATTCTTTTGTAGCTCATGTATGTAGAAAAGTTTTTATGAAGTGTGCTTCGTTCTATCTTCTTTTACGAATCCTCCATTAATATGTGCTATGCATGCTGCATTATCTCCGTATAAATTTATGGGTACATTGTAACATTTCAAACCACATTTTTCTCGAATGAGATGTATTGTGGACCTCTACTACAGACACTCTCATCTTGCTTCATGAATAGCCATAATCTCAGCATAGTTCGATAAAGTGGCTAGATAGACTGCTTTGTATATCTCCAAAATTTGATAATATCCCCATATGTGAACACATTGCATGTTTGAGATCGAGATTTATGTGGGTCAAATAAGTACCCAGCATTAGCATGATCAATAAGATCGAAACTACAATCTTTAGAATAAAATAAGATCATGTATTTGATTCAATTTCAATGTCTCCTAGTAGGAGCAGAACTATACATTGCTAACAAATTAACCGAAAGGGCTACATCCAGCCTTGTAGTATTTGCAAGATATATTAATGCATCAATTGCACTAATATATGGTACATCATAACCAATCCAATTCGGTATATTTCTCATTTCAGCAAATAATCTATTGCTATTGAAAACTCTCCAAGAGTTTCAATAAATTTACGCTATATAAGAATTATAAATAAGTTTTCCAGAAACTTTTATATGCTTCAAATATTTTAAATCCTTAAACATGTTTCATGTAAATTTTGTCAAGTAACAATATTCAGCATATCAAGTGCGATATTTTTAAGTATCTGGACTGCAAATCAAATAAGTTTTACGCTTACCAAGATGCATCCTTTTATGTCACTTTATAAATATTTCTACGTCAGCATGCTTAAATAAACATAGAATTCAGATCCTCATAGTCTTTTACAATATTGTGTCAATATTGTATCAAAGATATTATCGATAATATATCATTTTGCATTGGTTCACAATGTAACCTAAGATTTTGAGATTTCATCACTTCATCATTTTCAGGTACCTGAACCTCTCATAAGGTTTCATGAAGTGTTATGTCGTAGGATCTTCAAGAGCACATTGCCTTTTTATCATGATTATTTGCTCCTTATCCTTTTCAAGGATTACTTTATTTGGAACTGATTGGTCTATCATGTTTCATATATGCGTAGACTTTGTTCTTTAGAGATACAAAATAGGAGCACTTGCATCTTAAATATGAGATACTTTCGCCATTTAACTTGAATTATCCTTTGAATGAGGATTTTATGATAATTCCTAACATATTTCATAGCTGCTTATAATCTCCCCATTATGTTAGGAAAGCTAACATACATCCTCCATCTTCTTTGAGGAATCCATCTTTGTGCATTATAGTATATTTATTAATCGTATACCGCACATCAAAATATTAGATGGACAATGCGTAGTTCCTGGCTCAGAACCAATTTGAGGAGAAATTAATCATAATTTATTGGATTGATGCATACAAGTACTTTTGTATATAATATTACAAACCGACACATGAAGCTTTGTTCTCATTAGTACTTTTCATTTAATTCTTCAAACATATTTAATACTCAGTATGCACATATTTGGGATGTCACAATCGTTCATCTCAATTTATGAACTTTTATTCTTGCAACTCCAAGTTTACTATGACATGTACTTTTACTTTCGTAAACGTCTTATTTACTATGACATGAATAAATTTCAGATTTACAACTTCAGAAGTAGATTTTAAAATAATTTTTTGCGATTATTTTGCCTCTTTACGAGGTGGATTGTGATTTTCTTACAACCACGAGCACGTTCAAATTTATATACAGACGCATTTTCCCACAAGGTCTAGATCTGTATTTATAATAATAAAACATTCTCAATCCCCAAGAATGAAATATAATCGTGCCTTAAGCATATTGGGTCTAGATATGTATTTATAATAATAAAAAATTTTCATTTGCCAAGAGTGAAATATAATCGTGCCTTAAGCATATTAAATTTTGACAACTTAGAACTTCTTTCAAGATATTTCTACTTCAGGAGCAAATTGAGGCATACATATAATGTAGAGAATTTTTCTCTAACATATCTTATGATCATAATATGCGTGTGAAAATATCATCACTTTTGATGATCATTATCATATTTTCCCTCTACGCGTATATTCGTGCATTCAATCACTTGCCTTCTTTCAGATATATTATGGATTGCTACCATATTCACTTCAGAGAATGAAGCATATTCAATGGAACATGTCTCATGATTTTTCACAAACACCCATTATTTTGTCTTAGCCATCATAATATTATCAATATGGTATATTAAGATTCAAACTCAATATCTTATCCATATAGAAAAACATCTTAAGCTATAACTCGATAGACTTAAACCCAACATCTTATCATCATGGTGCATTGGTACTTTTAACCCAATATCTTACCCTCTTAATGAGATGAGATTTAAATTCATCATCATATTTTTTAACAATATTGTTCTTCATGAATAAATTTAAAGCATAAGTGGTTCCAAATCAATTATTTTTTTCTCAAATACAACAATAATAATATCATTAGTACAAAAGACAAATAATATAAGGAATTACTAACCTTGAAATTACCTTTAAATTTATAATCTCATCTTGTTTGGCAGAGTCTTGTGCTGATAACGTATTATGAAATATAAATTAAGAATAACAAGAATAAATAGTGAGATAAGAGAGAGTAATTATTATTTCTCTTAAAGTGATTATTTACAATGAAGGGAGCTCTTCTATTTATAGAAAAAATTTACTCCTAGTTTCTGACTAAAAAACAGATACTTCAAATCCTAATAGATATCAACTAGATCTTGATAGACATTCACTATAGTGTAAATACATTTATAACAAAATGAAAAATGAAAGATAAAACAGGGTCATAAAAGTAGGGAAGTGAAGTGCAAATAAGACATAAGTGGGCAAAGCAAAGTGTATTCTAGAAATGATGTCGAATATTATGACTAAATTAAAAAAATGGAAAAATTACATAATATTTTAATCACTAAAAAAATTCGAGGAAAATTTTGAATTAAAAAATGAAAAGAAGGTTAAGACAATTATTTTAATTAGTGGAGATAATTGAAAATACATTTTTAATAATATCAACATAATATAAAACTATCCGTTCAATAAATGCATAGTTGTAGATTTTTACGATAGAAATCATATTAACTTCTCTTATATTCTCAATGAAATTTTTTGTATCTTATATTTTTTTATTTGAAAAATATTATAATTTAATATATAAAATATATTTAACTATTGGGAGTATGATATGGCTTTAGGCCATTTTCTATATTACTAGATGTTGAAGGACCGTGCTAATATATGTTACTTTTTTTTATCTTTATGTGACACAAATATAATTTAGATACTTAATTATTAAAATAATTTAAATTTTTAATTATTGTGATTTATAATTTTTTATTTTCTATTCCAATTTAAGTGACACTGATATAATTTCGAGAGTCAATCGAATATTTTATATCTTTTATATTTTTTCAGTTGTTAATTATGTGTTTTATAACGCATTTAGTATAATTTTTCAATAAGATATTAATATTCTCTCTGTCCCAGTTTACGTGTCTTCTTATTTTTAAATAATATATAGGAGTTTTGGGCTACAGGTGACAAAAAAGTTTTAAAATGAGGTGTAGGTGACACAAGTCTTAATAATTGAGTGGAGGCGACAATTACTTAATTAGGGATTAAGAAAGTTTGAAAATTTTTAAAATAACCCACAAGTTTTAAAATTTACACTTTGATCCAAATGTTAGTTAATATAATGGGAAATGAAGGAAAGAAGGCCTATTTTTCTCTCTCCTCATTCGTTATTTTGTTTTCTCTCTTCGCGATATTTGTTTCTCATCGTTGCTGCTGCTTTATTCATCATCTTCTGATTTATTCATCATCTTCTGATTCATTATCATCATCTTATACTTCATTATCATCTTTATATTCTTCTTGTTTACCATTGTTGTTGTTATTATTACCACAACTGCTGTTTTTTGACCAATTTCTTAGGTCAAATTTTATTTCGTACATCACTTTCAGGTTTGGCATTTACTTTGAGAGGAGACTTAGGTAAGTCAAATTATACTTTTTAGTTGAATTTGTCATCTGGGTAACTGCTAGTGTGCTGTTTTTGCAATAATAGCTAGCACGCGAACATGAATGCAACATAAGAGCAATTTGTTTAAACAGATCTATCATCTGTGGCACCAGATAAATGTTCTAGTGCAACAATAGACTTATGTTGGATTCATGATTATGGTTCTAGGTGCCCGTAATATGAATCGCACAGATGGGTATTCTGTTGCAATAGATTAATAATCTGTTGTACCAGATTAGTTGTTTATTTTAACATATTAATAATTTGTTGTACCAAATTACTAATCTATTGCAACAGATAAATAATCTACTGCACTAGATTAGTTTTCTATTGCAACAGACAAGTAATCTGTTGCACCAGATAAGTAATCTGTTGCAATAGATAATTATTCTATTGCAACACATGAATAATCTATTTTGAACAACAAAATACAGCTCCTGTCACAAACCCAACAAATAACTCATATGTTGATCTCTTGCTATTGATATTGGATTCAAATTATTCCTTAATTGTAGATATATTATTTGTTGAGAAAAAGAATAGACAGCATGAAAATTAAATAAGAATTAAAATGTCAAATGAATCGAACATAAAATTTTTACTAAACAAAAAAAATAAAAATACATAGGTAAAAGAAAATAAAATGCTTAATTAATATTATCATCATTATTATTTGTATGGCCAGCAGGCCAATCTTCAACCAGCAGCAACAACGCCCTCCTCAGCCTATAGATCTCCCGCAGTATCCTTACCCTAACGGCGGCCAACTCCCCCTGCAGGTCATGAACCTCCTTCTGTAGTTCCCGCATGGCGTCTCATAAAAAAGCGACACCCCACACTGGATCAGCCATATCTAGAGAAAATGCATAAGTTGAAAAAACACACATGTAAAAACAAAAGTAAAAAAAAAAAGAATTCGAATGTAATACAACGTATATTTACACAAAAATTAAAATCTTTTTTACTACAGTTCTATAATTGATTCTATATCATATATATCTCTCATTCTATATTTATTTCAAAATTATTTAATGGAATGGTTAGTTATAATTAATGAGACATTCCTCTGCTTTCAGGCGAAAGTGAAGATAAAAATAAGAATCGATCGTTCAAGTATTTCAAATTGAATGACAAAATGACAGGAAGAGGGACATAGAGAAAACTTACCAGAGACAGAAAAAAGCTATCAAGTTCTTGAAGAGAAAGTAGTTGAAGGTGTAACAAGAGCAAGGAATAAATAGAGTGCAGTAAAATGAACGATTAAGTAAGGAGGAACCTATTTATAGAGGATTGAACTTAAATGTGTTAGGCAAAAAGTTGAAACTGTTCACCTCCATTTATTAATGACATTTCTTGCTTACTGTGAAAATTTATGACTTGATTAAATTAAGCAATATTGTAATAAGTCATGACTTTCAGCTTATTATTATTAATAACTAGTTCTTTCCAGGAACCGCTTTTATATTGAGTTGTGACAACATATTACATATCTGTTGCATCAGATAACTCATCTGGGACAACAGGTATTTGTAACAAATAGATAACCTGTTGCATCATATAATATATCTGTTGCAACATATAATCTATATATCTTTTTTTTAAAAAAAATTATTATCATGACATCCAAATTTTCTGACTTTTTAATTGACTGTTCACCTTCATTTATTAATAACATTTTTGGTTAATGTAAAAAGTTATGACTTGATAATGACTTTCTAGGAACCGTTTTTATACTGAGTTGTCACAACAGATTATATAGTTGTTGCATAAGATAACTCATCTTTGACAACAGATATATCATCTATTGCAATAAATAGATAACCTGTTGCATCAGATTATATATCTGTTGCAACATATAATCTATATATCTTTTTTTTAAAAAAATTATCATCATGACATCCAAATTTTCTGACTTTTTAGTTATATAAATTAATAAAACAGATTTAAAGGCGCAACTGTTCACCTCCATTTATTAATGACATTCTTGATTATTGTAAAAAGTTATGACTTAATTAAATTAAGCAATATTGCGATAAGTCATGACTTTTTAACTTATTATTTTTAATAATTAGTTCTTTCCAGGAACCATTTTTATACTGAGTTGTGACAATAGATTATATATTTGTTGCATTAGATAACTCATCTGTGACAACAGATATATCATCCGTTGCAATAATAGATAACCTGTTGCATCAGATAATATATCTGTTGCAACATATAATGTATCTTATTTTCAAAAAAAATTATCATCATATCATTAATCCAAATTTGCTGACCTTTTTATTATATAAATTAATTAAACAGATTTAAAAATAAGAATATTTTTTATGATATTTTTACAGTTTAAATTGTGTTTTATCATTTATTTCCTTATTGTATTCTGTGAAAAGAAATGACTTAATTAAATCAAGCTGGTGAGTTTTTTATTATTGTGAAAAGTCATGACTTCTCAGCCTATTTTTATTATTATAATTAGTTCTTAAATTTAAATAAACTTTTTCTCAATTTAAAAATTGAAGACACCTGGTTTTCAATAACCGTTTTTTTAATAAAATAATAACTATTATTTTTATTGAGTTATGGCAATAGATTGTATATCTGTTGCATCAGATAACCCATCTGTTGCAACAAATATACCATCTGTTGCAACAAATCGACCATCTGGTTTAGGAGTTTTTTTTATTTCTTCTAACAACTCATTCATTAGTCGCAACAGATGAGGAATTTGATGCATCAGCAGCGTTGTTTGTTTTTGTTTGTTGAATGTGTTTAGATAAAAAGTCACAGTCACGGCTATTCACCTTTCCTTAACAATCATCATATAATCCAATGATGTGACTTCTTTTTAAATTAAATAATCTTTCTTTTATGGTTATAAATTGTGTATATCATTTAGTTCCTTATTATTTATTAACGAATCATTTTTAGGAGTATCAAGACTTTTCACCACCTACCCTCTGTTCCACGAGTTCTCAATCCCTACCTCCAACCGTCGAAATGTTGAGGATATGGAATAAATAGAATGATTAGAATTAAAAATTCAAAGTCGACCAAACTAAACCAATACATACGCTAAAAGAAAGAAAAAACATAACCTAATTATTATTTCTACTATTATTATTATCATTACCATTATTATTATTATTACTATTATTATTATCAACCGGACAATTTTTATCCTGCAGCAATAGGGCCGCCCTCCCTAGCCTTGCTCCGAAGTTAGCCAAATCTCTCTGGAGGTCATCAAACTGTCTTTGAAGTTCCTGCAAGGACTCCATATGAATCTTCTTGTACGAATCTGGATCAGCCATATTTGTACTGTAGTAGAATAAACCAGTGAGAGAGAGTAAGGAAAGGAGGCTGGAAGGACCTATTTATAAATAATTGAATTGGAAGGGGTGACTAATAGTCAAACAAGAAGCCACAACTGTTTATTTATCCCTTAATTAAATAAAACTGGTGACTTTTCAAATATACAAATTAAAAAAAATGAATCTAAATACAACATTTTATTTTTTTATTGTATTTCAAAAAGAAAAGAAAATTGTTTTAAAATAAATCTAACAGATGGGTAATCTATTGCAAAATTTAATCCATCTATCAAATAACTTATAACATATTGACAATCTGTTACAACAGATGGATATATTAATTTACTTTTCCAACAAATGTTGCATCTGTTGCAACTTGCTAATCATCTGTTTATTCAATTTAAGCCAAAGATAGGCTAGGAAAAATAAGGTGAGTGAAGATGGATCCACTATCATATGTGTGTGAGTTAATAAGTATTACAGATAAGATCACCGGGAAAACACACACAAAGTACAATATTTTTTTGAATGCAATTTTAACCGATTAGGCACTGATCATTCAAATAAAATCCTACACTTTAAAGTTTGATAGGTTCGAATTTATAAGGTTGAGGGCCTTATGAAGATGGTGCAGATATCCTGTTACGAATTACTGACGGTTGTTGCACGTATTTATGAGTGTTAAGTTTTGAGAAGGGATCAATATTTGGTGTCATTGCGTTGAACCAATAGTGATTGGACTTAACTTTAAGTGTGCATTGGACTCTAAGAACACCTTCAAAGCCTCGCACTATATCGAACAAGAATAGAAAACCAAAAGAAATTCTCCTGGCCAAATTTATATGAAAGGGTTGATTGAGAAGATGATTAAACGCCAGAAGGAGCTGAAGGAGAATGCCTGTGAGGGAAAAGGGAGTTGATGAAAGACTATATCATCTGAGAGCTAATTAAAGAGGAGACATAGGGTAGAAAGTAAGACTTATAGCGAATCTGGCCGATGAAATTATCTAAAAACAACATGAGAAATCTGAATCAAGTGTAAATATGAAAGTGTATCCAGCAATGTAAATTCTTCTGTTGTCTCTCTGAAAGAAAAATAATGCAGATAGACACTTGGCTAGGGAACTGCAACTAGGTAGCGTGGTCGGGATTATCACCTAGATAGAAAATAGTAGAAGTCCAAGAAAGCAGTCTTACGGGCATCGAGGGTTGAAATGATGTATAGTAAGTCTAAAAAACTTGCGCCAACAGCAACTGCAGTTAAAGTAAGGAATCTAAGCAAAGGCGACAATTTTTGAATTTTAAATTGGATCCCACGCCTTCTTGTTTGTGGTTATGATTAGGTCCACTACTGTTGACCTGATGGGAATCATAAACGTAATTGAAAGGAAAATTGAGTATCATCACTTCCATTGAAATATGGTTATAATTGATTGTGTTTTATAGCCTTAGCATGCTTTCAACATTTCTTGGAGAAGATCAGAGGCTTGCTCTAGTTTGTGAATTTCAATAATTTTCAAGATTGCATCCAGCATGCTGATTCTGTATTCAAGCTTGTTGTTTCCATCTTTGAAGTTGGTCAAGAGTTCTTAATATCTTGTAAGCTCGATCAGGAATACTACGTTCAAAGTTGTGGCATTGAAGAAGGCCTTCAGAACACTTTATTCAAAAGCCTTAAAGGATACATAGAGGGCTGCTGTATTTGTTTTAGGTCAAAATGTGTTGATGCACACTCAAGATGTGGTCCCAATAGTTGAACAACACACTTTTATCGAGAGTTGCTCAACTAATTTGATAAATTAATAAGCAAGGAGTTACATATCATGTGGTCTAAACCGACTCTACCAAGCCTATCAAATGTTACGTAACTCCAGGCTCATTGCCCTATTAAAAAAATTAACCAAGGTAGTGTACAAATCAAACGAGTTCAATACCTCAGAGGCTTTCTGCTGATTGATCTTCTCTACTTAGAGATGACAAGATATCTGCTATACAAAAGTCTACATTGTCGCCACAAATACTTTCCAGGGCATAAGTATTCAGATGGCATCATTAGTAACTCTCAGTATCGAGTGATATTGAGAGATTACTAGTCATACCTTCTTAAGACGTTTGCTACGGCAAGAATTTCTATTGATGACAAGATGTCTGCCATGCGAAAGTCTACACCATCAGTGGAAATTTTTGCCAAAGCAAAAGTCTTGGGAAGGTAGTATTAGTAATCTCTTAACATCAAGGAAGTCATGTACGAAAGTCTTCAGAAGACAATAAAAAATAAGAAAGTTTTCAGCAATGACTACACATAATTATAACATCAACAACCTCACCAGATTCACTCCTCGTACAAAAAAAAGGCAAAAATATTTTCATTTGCATTCGCATGTTATTTATTTAACAAACCAAACAAATATGAACTAAATCTAGAATTTAATTCATCTTTGTTTGGTTTCTTAAATAAATAACATGCGAATGCAAATGAAAATATTTCTGTCTTTCCTTTTGCACGAGGAGTGAATCTGGTGAGGTTGTTGATGATAATTATGTGTAGTCATTGCTGAAAACTTTCTTATTTTTGAATGCCTTCTGAAAACTTTCATACAAGACTTCCTTGATGTTGAGAGATTACTAATAATGCCTTCCCAATACTTTAGCTCTGTCAAGAATTTCTACTAATAATGTGGACTTTCGCATGGCAGATATCTTGTCATCAAAAAAAATTATTTCCATAGTGAACGTCTTGAGAAGGCATGACTAGTAATCTCTCAATATCACTCGATACTGAGAGATTACTGATGATTCCATCTGAAGACTTATACCCCAGCAAGTATTTCTAGCGACGGTGTAGACTTTTGCATAGCAGATATCTTGTCATCTATAATTGTAGAAGATCGATCAGTAGAAAGCCTCTAAGGGATTGAACTCATTTAATTTATGCACTACCTTGGTCAATTTTTTTTAATAGGGTAATGAGCCTAGAGTTACATAACATTTGATAGGCTTGGTAGAGTCGGTTTAGATCACACGCTACGTAACTCCTCGCTTATTAATTTATCAAATTGGTTGAGCAAGCTGCATTGAGCAATGCTCGATAAAGGTGTGATGTTTAATGGTTGGGACCACATCTTGAGTGTGATCAATATATTTTGACCTAAAACAAATACAGCGACCCTCCATGTATTCTTTAATGCTTCTAAAGAGGGTGTTCTAAAGGCCTTCTAAAATGCCATAACTTTGAAGGTGGTATTCCTGATCGAGCTCACAAGATACCAGGAATTCTTGACCAACTTTGAAAATGACAATGACCAGCTTGAATACAGAACAAGCAAGTTAGAGGTAAGCTTGAAAATTATCGGGATTCACGTACTATAGCAAGCCTCTGATCTTCTCCAAGAAATATTGAAAGCATGCTAAGGCTATAAAACACAATCAATTATAACCACATTGCTATGGAAGTAATGATAGTCAATTTTCCTTTCAATCACGTTTGTGGTTCCCATCAGGTCAACAGAAGTGGACCTAATAGAAACCATAAACAAGAAGGCATGGGATGAAATTTAAAATTCAAAAATTGCCGCCCTCACTTATATTTCCTACTTTAAATGCAGTTGTTATTAGCGTAAGTTTTCTAGACTTACTGTACATCATTTCAACCCTTGATACCCATAAGGCTACTTTCTTGGACTTCTACTATTTTCTATCTATGTGATAATCCCGACCACGCTACCTAGTCACAGCTCCCTAGCAAAGTGTCCATCTGCACTATTTTTCTTTTAGAGAGACAATAGATGAATTTACATTGTCGATTACACTTTTATATTTGCACTTGATTCAAATTTCTCATGTTGTTTTAAGATAATTTCATCAGCCAGATTTGCTAAAAGTTACTTTCTACACTATGTCTCCTCTTGAATTAGCTCTCAGATGATATAGTTTTTCATTAACCACCCATTTTGCTTCAAAGGCATTCTCTTACCGCATCTACTAGCATATAATCATCACCTCGAGCAACCCAACCATATAAATTTTAGCTAGGGCAATAACTATATTGGTTTTCCATTCTTGTTAGATGTAGTGCTAGGCTTTGAAGGCCTTCTCAGAGTCCAATACACCCTAAAGTTAGTCCAATCTCTATTTAATATCTTTATAGCGACACCAAAACTAGATTCCTTTACAATGCTTGACAAGTAAACATGAGCAACAACCGATATTAAATCTTAACAGGGTATCAGAACCTTATTCATGGTCCCTCAGCCTTATCAGTTCGAACCTACCAAACTTAACTTTAAAATTGCAGATATCTTGTTTGAATGATCTATGACTAATCGATAAAAACAACATTCCTAAATTAATGTACTCTATGTGCGTTTCCATGATAACATTATCAATAATATATACCTCTCACATATGAAGTGGTTCCATTTGCATGCAGCATATTACTCCGAACCCATCTTTACTGCAGCCTCTTGTGATAGTCGGGAAAGGGTTGATCAACTATAAGTGCCTTATATCTACAATATTATTCATCAGAAAGAACATTATTCATTTGTTCAACAGATGTAGAGTCTGTTGCATCAGATGTGGAGTCTGTTGCAACAGATGTAGAGTCTGTTGCAATAGATTTAGAGTCTGTTGGAATACATTAAACTAGCCTTGCTGGTGGTTTAATTTGTTCCAACAGTTGCTCCGTCTGTTGCAACATCAACAACAACATAAACTACAAAGAAACAACAAATAAAAAACATCAACAACAAAGAAAAACAACATATGTTCCAATATTATCAATAACAAAGAAGCAACATCCTTTGTTCCAACACCATCAACACCACCACACCACAACATCCAACTATGCCAACCCCACCAACAACATCAATAAAAGCATAAACAACAAAGAAACAAACAAAATATATACCAAAAAAATGATACTACCAACAAGGCTTTTAAACTTCTCCCAATAGAATACTTTTTTCGCATATTGTAATAAAAATTCTTGGTTCATTTATTCAACACTTAAAAGTTTCTTCAATATTTTTAAATAAATATTATATGAGTAAATATTAATTAAATAAAAAACAGATGCAAATAACTTCCAAAGAAGAAGACGGGAATGAAAGAGCAATAGTGAACCATACCTTAGCGTCCAAAGGGGATCAAAATATCAATTTCAGTCGAGGAAAGATATGGATCGGTTTAGATCCAAAAGGATCTTTATGAGAAAGAGAAGAGAGAAAAAAGGTTGTCAAACCCTAAGCTAAAGAGGAGAGAAAGAAAAAGATGAGAGATGAATAAAATAAATTTAGGACTGAAGCTGAGGAGATAAGATAATTCTAGATGTATCATGTACGTAGATGTGGGTTTCAATATTTATTAATTAATATAATTAATATTTATTAATAATTTGAGGGTACGAGGAAGACTTAGTTTAGTTACATTGAAAATACAAGATAAGACTACTCAATGAACACTTTTTTGAGTTATCTAAGAAAAAGGAACTCTTTATTTTTTACCGCATTTTGTAAGTCGTACTTACTACTTTATCTACTCGGACAGAAGCTTGCTTTAAAATTGAAAGAAAAAAAAAGATTTTCAAACAGATATGTCATCTGTTGTAACAAATAGCAATATCTGTTTAAAAATCCCAACAACATATTCATCTGTTATAACAGATACAAATATTTGTTTAAAAAACTCTTTTCAGTTGATAATTAAATATGTCAAATATTACAACAGATATCAATATCTGGTTAAATATCCCAACAGCTCAGTCATTTGTGACGACAAATACAAATGTCCATTTGATAATTAAGTATATGTTAGTATATGTTCTAACAGATGACTAGTGACATTGAAAAGACAAGACAAGACTACTCAATGAACACATTTTTGATTTATTCAAGAAAAAGAAACTTTTTATTTTTTACCCCACTTTATAGTACTTACTCTTACTCGGACAGAAGCTTTCTTTAAAATTGAAAGAAAAAAAAGATTTTCAAATAGATATATCATTTGTTACAACAGATACCAATATCTATTTAAAAATTTCCAACAGCTCAGTCATCTATCACAACATATTCAAATGTCTATTTGATAATTAAATCAGATATGTCATCTGTTACAACCGATGTGAATATCTGTTAGAAATTATGTTCATCCCAACCTGGGTCATAGATCAATCACTCTGAGTTGAAATGAGCTCTTATTAACTTAATGTTAGGATTAACATTACCTACATTGATTTAGGTGGAAGTAGGGATGAATGAATGAACTCATAGGGTCAACTACAACTTCAACTGAGTCTTTGCAATTGGCGTTGGTATTGCGTTCATCTCAATCTAGGTCATCGATCGATCTCATTAACTTAATATTGGGATTAAAATTACCTACCTTGATTTAGGTGGACTCATAGGGTCAACTACAACTTCAACTGAGTCTTTCCAATTAGCGTTAGTATTGCGTTCATCCCGACTCGGATCGTCGATCAATCTTATTAACTTAATGTTGGGATTAACATTACCTATATTGATTTAGGTGGAAGTAAAGATAAATGAATGAGCTCATAGGGTCAACTACAACTTTAACTGAGTCTTTGCAATTGGCGTTGGTATTGCGTTCATCTCGACTCGGGTCGTCGATCGATCTCATTAACTTGATATTGGGATTAACATTACTTACACTGATTTAGGCAGAAGTAGGGATGAATGAATGAGCTCATAGGGTCAACTACAACTTCAACTGAGTCTTTGCAATTGGCGTTGGTATTGCATTCATCCCGACCTGGGTCGCCGATCAATCTCATTAACTTAATGTTGGGATTAATATTACCTACATTGATTTAGGTAGAAGTAGGGAAGAATGAATGAGCTCATAGAGTCAGCCACAACTTCAATTGAGTCTTTGCAATTGGCGTTGGTATTGTATTCATCTCAACCCGGATCGTCGATCGATCACACTGAGTTTAAAAGCACTCTCATTAACTTAATATTTTAAAAATTAGTACTCCCTCTATTTCATTTTAGTTGGTCCTCTTTCTAAAAATATTTGTTTCAATTTAGTTGTCCCTTTGATGAAATCAAGAGGATTTTATTATGTTCTTCCAATATTACCCTCAACATTAAATGATTAGACAAAGTGTATTTACTTAAATTCATATTTTCAATGCATAATTAATAGGGTTATTTTAGTAAAATAAGCCTCTATTAAATAATTTCTTAATGGGTGTGCCAAGTCAATAAGGGTCAACTAAAACGAAATGGAGGGAGTATATCTTTTGAAATTTTAAAAAATAATTAAGATCAATTCAGACCAAATTAATAATTTTAAAACTTGTCATTCTTTTCCAAAATTACAAATCATCCATTTGCGGGAAAAACTTTTCCTCATTTCAAATCTCAAGTTCTCGCTCCCCCCTTCTCTCTCTCTCAATAATACAGACAATAACGAATCAACATATTGCTCAACCCTTCAAAACATATCGATTTTCTTCCCATTTCCGACCACATAGTTGTTATTTTTTACTTCATTCTTACTTGTATCCATCGTTTTCTCTATCTTCGCAGGTAACAAAGTTCAAAAAGAGTTCTATATTTTTTCTTTATTTTAAAAATTAGGGAGTTTTAGTTAATGATAAAAAGGGAAGACTTTTAGTTGTATTATCTGCGAGAATGGGTTAACAATTTTGTGTTTTGATGCTAAAAAAGTAGGAAGCATCGAGAAAACCCTAGTTTTTATCTCAGTGTTTTATTGACTGTCGTGGTATTGTTGGATGGTGTTTATGGTGTTGTTGGTGGATGTTTTTGTTGGTGTTGGTATTTGTGTTTTTGGTGGTGGCGTCGATGGTCTTAGTGTTGGTCTTGGTGGCATTGGTGGTGGCCTTGGTAGCATTGGTGGTGGCATTAGTTGTGGTGTTGGTGGTCCATCTATTCCAATAGGTGGAATATCTTTTGGGAGATATTAAATAGGTCTTCAAATAGATTCCCCATCTGTTCCAACTGATGGCTTATCCGTTGGAGTATTTTCTTTTTTTGTAATGTGGCGTAGAATAATTTTTTGAAATTTGTCTTAGATTTTTTTAAAAAAAATTATGTAGACATCAAATGCAATGTATTTTTTGTTTTTCCATTGTTTATAGTTAAAAGATGTCTATCAAAAAAAACTGAAAGTGGATCAACTTCTAACCACCCAACAAAAATGGCTAGAGTACAGATAGATTCGGAGGAACTTCCTGACCAATCTCAATCGGGGAAAAATGAAGCCGAGGAAACTGATAACTCTTCCTCACTAATGGGGCGTGAAATAATATAAAAATCCCAGCATGATTTTGTCAAAACCATTAGTATCGATTCGTTTTGAGTTGCGATGCCGATAGATAGCCTTGAAAAAGTAACCGGTGATCTTGTACTTAAATGTTAGTTGGGGAAACGTTTTAATGAATTAAGGAGAATTATGAAAAATGAAAACATAGACAGATTTTTTAACAAGAGCTGTTTTGCATACTTTCTTAAGCTGCCTAAGGACCACACTCTCCATTTTCCAATAAGCATGGTATATGTTCTTTGAATCAAGTACATGAGGGATGATAAAGATCCGAAGGAGGTGACAAAAAAGATAGATGAAATTTGGACTAACTACTATGGCATACCGGTTTGTTTTGGGTTGAAAGAGTTTGCCATAGTGATGGGCTTGAGATGCGATCGTCCAGAAGAACCTCTCGTCAAGGAAATACCCCAAAAAGGGTCTAACAAATGCAAGGAAAAAAAAGATGGGTTATTGGGCATTGTTGGATGAAGTAGCTACAAAACGGCAGATTTAATGGCAGATCTCGAGGATAAAGACATACCAAAGCACTGCAGGGAGAAATTGTGCTTAGTTTGGTTTGCCCATTCCGTTTTATTGGTAAGAGATATCAGGAAATTTATAGAGGATGATTTATTGGCACTTGCTAATTATTTTGATAAATTCAACGACTATCCTTGGGGATATGACAGCTACTACTTGACTGTCGAATATTTACTAACAAAGCTATCCACAGGGACGATCACATTATACGGCTTTCCCTAGGCTTTCATGGTAAAATTGATCACTATTTTTACTCATCCATTAATTTATAATGACTATATACTTATTATGACTTTTTTTTGCTTGCTTTATGTTTGCATTTTGCAGGCTTGGGCATGTGAAGCCATTCCTCCCCTCCGAAAGCAGTTCAAGGATTATCTGGATGAGGTTTCTCATCCAACGATCCTTAGGTAGTTGGTGGCTGCAAAGGAAGGCAAAAATATATTAAGGAGCAGAACACTGATCTATTAAACCCTTCGGATGATGCAGTACATCTTCTTTCAACTAAAATAATTTTCCTTAAAGAAAGATATTAAAACGGATGTTCCATCTATTGTTATAGTGGTTCGTCTGTAGCAACAGATTACCCGTCAACTGCATCTATTGCAATAAATGGGTAATTTTTTGTGACAGACGATCCATATTTCACAACAGATTAACCATCTGTTGCTTTGGCTTTCTGAACCCGACTCAACGGATTACCCATCTGATGCAAATTATGCAATAGATGTATAATTTGATGCAATATATTGCCCCTATTGCGACATACAGATCAGCTGTTGTGGCAGCTAGATCATCTGTTGCGTAAGTTGGTTGTGTTAACATCCATGTAACCCAACTGACTGTAAATTATTATTATATGATTTAAATGTCTCCTATCCTTTTTATAGGTTATGCATCCTTGGATCGTGTCTACCGATGATGAGCTGGGGATGACTTCTTTTTTTACTCTGGTCTTGTTGATACAAAATATGACCTAACAGTCGAGTTAATAAAGAAGGAATTAGCTGGAGTAACATCCATAAGAAGAGCAGTTAGGCAAGGTCTGCCTAATGTTGAAGCTCTTCACGACCAACCTTAAACTGCAACAGATCCGGGTGTTTTTTTTGGGGATGTTGCTGGTGGAGTTTTTTGTGATGGTGGCAGCCATCCTGTTGCTACTAGTCGTGATTATGAGCATGCTCAATAAAAAATAAATACTTTTGAAAACACCCCTTGCATAGGTCCCTCTCACCCTTACACCGGTCCCTCTCACTCTTGTAGTAGTCCTTTTTACCCATTCTCACCCTCATTTTTTATTGCAAATAAAAAGTGTGCAAGAATAGAGAGGATAAACTCCTTGAAAAGCTAGAAGCTATTGCTGAAGCTGTCGAGGAGTTGAAATCCAGGAGGGGTGTCATACCATTTAACAGGTGAGGGAGCCATGCATTCCTACAGTGGCATTCAGGAGGAAGAGAAGAAAAATTAGACAAACTCTCTCCGTTATTAAAACAACAAAAATTATAACTCCTTCCGCTCCAAGTGTTGTTGAAGTTCAGGGGCCGTGAAAGAAGGTGGACATATTCACGACGCTTGGCAAGGAGAAGAAGGAGGAATTGCAACAAATCCTGAATGGCAGAAGGAAGGTTCAAAAATAATACACCATGCATTCATTTGTCACCAAAGACTTCAAGAATATAAAAAATAAGTGTGTATGGTACGAGGACAATGTAAGTTTACTTTTACTAAACTAGCTTTCCAATCTACTCCAAGAAGAAGAATCTGCTCAGTAGATGTGTAATCTATTGCAACAGCTTGGTATTTTGTTGCAACATAACACATATCTATTGCTTGAGTTGCGTTGGCTGGGTAATCTATGAACTGATTCAGAGAACCCTCTGCATCAGATTCTTTCCACTGTATTTTTATTCTTTACAATTACTAACCTATTTAAATTAATTGGCTTCTTATACAACAGTATATTGATGAAATTCTCTGTCTCATGAGGGGCAGGCAATTAGCATACTTGGATGCTTATGATGCTGCCGATAGTATAATGGACCTCAATTCTACAATACTTTCAAGGATAGGTATGCTGATCTCCGTAAGCAAACTGATTTCAGTGGCTTGGGACTTGATCAGTTAGTTTTTATGTTCTAATAGGTTGAAAAAATGATTAAATATGTTTGAAGGAGGAGGCCATATCCACACGGCAAGAGCCAGACCAAGGCAAAGAGAATCCTTACAGTCATGAACGTGGAAGTCAAATATTTTTTCGTTGTTGAGATACTACTCTATGAGGGAAAGATTAAGGTTTATGACTGCAACTTAATTATCTTCAGTGAGGATAAGTTTTTAGCCCACATACAGCCACTGTTGAAGTTGTTGCCCAAGTTGTTGATGTAGAGTAAGCTGATGGATCATTTGCCGATTGAAGTCTTGATGAAGGAATCATGGGATTTTAAAGGTTGAAATAAGAACATTGAGCTCCAGAGAAATAGAATCGGCGCAGCATGTGGGCCATACTAACTTGCATACATCGAGTGTTTGATGATCGGCACAGAAATAATTGGTATGTGCCACACCGTTATGGAAAAGATGCAATGGGTATGGGCTTATGGGGTACTAACTAAATGGTTGGAGCCCATGTATGAAGAAAAAAATGAACAAAGATGGAGACGATCACAATAACAATTTTTTATTTCAAGCCAACTCACTTTACATATAGTGGCAATAATTTTTCTATTTGTGGATAGTTAAATTTTTATAATGCAACAGATAGTATATCTGTTATAATATATATAATACTTTTTGTGATAAATTAATTATCTATTGGAGTAGGTTGGTCGTCTGTTGCATTAATAGATGTTTTCGGTCTGTCTGTGGTAATAAATATCCAATCTGTTGCAATATATGATCTATCTGTTGCAACTGATAGGTAATCTGTTGTAATAAATCAAGAAAGTTGAAAGACATATTATATAATTTCCAGCAGATGACCTAACTAAATGGTTGGAGCCCTTGTATAAAGAAGAATATGTACAAAGATAGAGACAAACATGATAATAATTTTTAAGTTCAAGCCACCTCACTTTACATGTAGTGGCAGTAATTTCTCTGTCTGGAAAAAGTTGAATTTTTATAATACAACAAATTATATATCTGTTGTAACCGATAGTATATCTGTTGTTTCAGATATAGTACCTGTTGTGATAGATTGATTATCAGTTGGAAAAGGTTGGTCATTGTTGCATTATGCAGATGTTCTCAGTTGGTCTATCGCAACAGATATATAATCTGTTGCAATATATAATCTATTTGTTGAAACTAATTTGTGATCCGTTGGAGCAAATCACAAAAGTAGGAAGACCTATTATATAATTTTCAGCAGAGGACCTACGTGTTGCATCTCATGTTGTAATATATGTCTAAATCTGTTTGATAAGATATGTTGTCTGTTATAGCAGATTTATTATCTGTTGTGATATTTGAATCTAGTATTCCATTTCAATTATCATGTTCAAAACTAAGGATTAAATTATATTCATAGACAACATAAAATCAATCGAAGCCTTCAAAAATTACATGAAATAAATGAAATGTAAAAAAATCATTATGGGCATAAATGATCTACTCTACAAATAAATCAATAATTTAAACCAAGGAGGATAGGTTATTAGATTGACGGACTTAAGCTATAAAGATCTAATCAATATGGACAAGTTGTTCTTCATCCGGTATTATAAAATTCGGCTTTGATCGTCATGGATCTTTAGTGTCGCATGCGCACGGATTTTGATCTTTTGCTTCTCTGTATTTCCATAAAGGAGAAGCATATCTTTTGTGGAGTAATCCAGTATCAAGTCCATCATTTGGTACTTGTAATCCATCGCCCAAATACTAGGCATAAGCGGCAACAAAAGGACCGCAATTCCTGCATTTTAAAAAAAAATAGATAATCCATATCTTGCAATTCATACAAGCGTTGTGAAATTTATAAACTAAAACTAAATTATGACACTTATACTTCCAGGATACCAATGGTTTGTTGTTCAATTCCTTCAACATATTGTACATCAAATGGATTATCCATTTTATCCCGGTATGCTTCAATCGTTGACCAATCAGTACGAACCTTTTGGTCCAAAAAGACACTTATATCAAGGTAAGTAGGCAATATTTTAGCCAATTTTTGTATCTCAGACGAAGGCCTGAAACGTCTCCTTCACAACATCGAGTCATAAACGAGGATGCACCTTTCTTTTAGAACGACGACGGCCAAAACCCAATGGAATTCATCACCATAATTGATTGAGATGTACACTTCATCGACCAAATGCAAAGGTAAGCCAGCCGGAATGCTAAAACCTTTGATGATGTTGATTAAACATTCCTCATTTCAGGAAACTTTCGGCTGTTGTTGACAATACCTATCGTAGGCATTATTGATGTAAACTTTGTACAAATAATTGCCTGTCATGTGTCTGTATTATTCTTGTATTTGCAACTTGGACTTCTTTCGGAGGTAGCAAAAAATGACATCAATTGCTGCACAAATTACCAATCATTTCAGATCACGTAATGAAAAAATTAATACGCAGATGCAATTAAATAAAGTATTAATTAATAGTAATATATATGGCATTTAAACCTCATCATTCCAGCAAGTTTGGGGCTGTGACATCAAATAGAACAAATTCTTCATCCCGAGGTGTGCAACAACAAAGTCGAACATATCAAAACCAAGACTCGATTCATTCACTTTGTAGCGTTCGCCATTTTATTTTTTACATGGTGATTTATATGTGTTAATATCACGTTCTTACAACAAGAATCGTATAAACCAATATCTTTTAAAATTGATTTATGTACCTACCGGCATGATGCTTTAATAGCCCATCAACAATCCATTTTGAATAGTCGTTGATCAACTGTATTAGTTTTTTTTGGAGCCTCATCCGAGATGTTGAACCCTTCAAATGGGTAAATCATCCGTTCTCCGAAACTGATGGGCTCCACTTTTTTTTCTTCTTTGGAAGAAGTTGATGGATTATAAACTGTAATATTATGCTCTTTGGTAATAGCTTCTATCGTGATATCCATCTAGAAAGCTAGAATTGTCAATGCTAATTACAGATATACAACAAATTGTCCATCTATAACAATAGATGGATCAACTTTTGGGACGAATTCGAACAGGTAAATTAGAGCAGTACAATAATTTCGAACAGATGATTCATCTGTTGTAACATAAGACTCATCTATCGCAACAGATAATGCATTTGATGCAATAGGTTAGACAACAATTATAACAAATGTATATATCTTTTTGATAATTTTCAGCAGATGTATCATCTGTTTAAAACAAATATGTGCCTATTTTTTTGTTGGAATAGGTGACGTACATTCACCTTCTTTGGCTTATGCTGCTATTCTATGAACCTTGCACACTGAACATCGATGCAAGAGAAAGACAGAGGTGTTGCAATTTTGCTTTTTTCTATGCTTGATGATGCCTTGAAAGTATCTTTCCTTCTCCTCTTAGCCGCCTTGATCTCTAGTGGAGTGTATGGATATAAAATCCTCTTTGATGGAATGACACCCCTCTTAGATGTCATTTTCTTTACAAAAGCAGTTAGTGCATTAATAGCATTAATCACTCCATCGTGTTTCTCCTTACAGTCTTGACATTTTCATGCGGAACATTCGCTAGATGTGGCAAAATCTGTACAACCAGTATGATCATGATCATAATGGCTTGTTGTTTCAAAAATGGTAAGAGGAGCATCATTATCCCCAACAGCAGCACCATTACCACTACCATTACCACTACGACTACCATCATCAACAGCAACAAATTCACCCTCCAAAATTATTTTTCTTGTGATGGTTGTTACTTCAAACAATTCCATTTTTATTCCATCAATGACCTTAGGATCCGGTAAAGTTTGCACAGACCGTAATATAAGAAAAAATGGCATCTTCAACTCTTGGTTGGTCGGAACAAGCCATGATTGAATAATCTAAAATAAATTGTTACATATATTAGAATGATGATAAAATCATTTAAAATAATAATTAATTAAAATAAAAACTTGATTAGAATTGGACTCACTGCTTCCTTGGGGGGATTGAAAAGATCAAGAAATTTTGCATTTCTATCGATTTGGCCGACAAACATCTCAGGATTCTTGGACAGAAAACTTCTTCCTGGTAGTTTACTTGTTGTCTCAAATAAGGAATGGCCTCAAATGCCCAAGTCTATAACATAACGCTAATAAATCAAAAGCATTATTAAATAAAAAAATGATAAATCATATCATGATAAAAGAAATATTTACCATGAAGGCCCATGAAAAGCCATATAAGTTGACTGTCTTTGCCATCAATGGAGTCAACAAATATTGGACAGTTATTTTGAAGCTTTCATAACCCCAAGGATAGCAGTTAAATGCCTCAAGATCCTTGGAGAGATTTATTAAATCGGGGCTTATGTTATTGTTAATGCCTCTCGCCCAAAGAATATTATGTACAAATCAAACCAAACACAATGATTGCTTGTGCTTCTTTGAGAGTTCTTTACCTTTTAATGATTCTATAAATTTTTTGTTTTTGAAGCTTAGACCAATAATGGACACCAGGTCCTCACGATCACTCGAATTTTCTTTGCCTTTTTTGAGTGTGCGGGATGCTTTCTTTTGGGTCAGAGTAGGTATAACTTAAGAAAGAAAAGGAGGAAAATATTTTAGTCCGGTAACTATGGCAAACTCCTTTCAACCAAAACAAACAGGCATGCCACATTAATTTATCCACACGTCATCCATCTTGTCTTTGTTTTCATACATAAACCTACACTTGAGAAGATTATATACCATTTTCATTTGGAAATGAGCATTTTTGTCCTCTGGTAAATCAAGATATCGCCCAAAGTAGCTTTTCCTGAAATAAGCATCCAATTTTTGTTCTCAGAGTATTTTTTTGAAGGCGTTGAAAGATTTTCCCATGACTGACTTAACCACGAAATCATCCGTTAAATCTGTGGCACCATCACACTATATTCTCACAAGATAACGATCAATATTGAAGGTTTTGACCAACTCTTCGGCGGAAGGTTTATTAGCATTTGGATCATCTCTTTTGAGGCATTTTTATTCCCCGTGTTCATTATCTTATGCTCCTGATTGAGATAATGCTTGTAAAGCAAGCTCATAGAGCGGTGGATGTAGTCGAGCTGCTATACTTGTTCCTTTTCTTGGACTTGATTCAGTTTCTTTTCTTTTTGGAGCCGTATTATCTTAAATTAACAGGAACATAAAATAGATTATAATTGATTAATGCATCATTAAAAAAGGATAACAGTAAATCTAACATGCACAACGGTAAAAAAAATAATTCCAACAGACAACATATTTGTTGCATCAGGTATGTTATCTGTTGCAACATATAACCGACCTATTGCAATGAATGAGTAAACTGTTGGAAATAATAAAAACAGATCTCTAATCTGTCCAACCTGAATGCAATGGATGAGTAAACCATTGGAAATAATAAAAATAGATCACTAATCTATTGCACCAGGTATGTTATCTGATGCAACATATAACTAATCATTGCAACAGATGAGTAAACCATTGAAAACCATAAAACAGATCACTAATCTATTGCACCAGGTATTTTATTTGATGCAATATATAACCAACCTATTGTAATGAATGAGTAATCCGTTGGAAACCATAAAAACATATCACTAATCTATTGCACCAAGTTTGTTATTTGTTGCAACATATAAATGACCTGTTGCAATCATTGGAAATAATAAAAATAGATCACTGATTTATTGCACCAGGTATTTTATCTATTGCAATATATAACTGACCTATTACAACGATGAGTAAACCTTTAGAGAGAATAAAAATAGATCATTGAACTATTGAAACATATCACTCATCTGTTGGAAAATGAGTTATCTGTTGGATCAATATTATTATATTTCTTCCAAATAGGATCATAAAAATAGATCATTAATTTGTTACACCAGGTTTGTTATCTGTTGCAACATATAAATGACATGTTGCAATGGATGAGTAATTCATTGGAAACAATAAAAATAGATCACTAATCTGTTGCACCAGGTATGCTATCTGATGCAACATATAACCAACCATTGCAACAGATGAGTGATCAATGTTATTATATTTCTTCCAAATAGGATCATAAAAACAGATCATTAATTTGTTGCACCAGGTTTGTTATCTGTTGCAACATATAAATGACATGTTGCAATAGATGAGTAATTCATTGGAAACAATAAAAATAGATCACTAATCTGTTGCACCAGGTATGCTATCTGATGCAACATATAACCAACCATTGCAACAGATGAGTAAACCGTTAGAAACTATAAAACAGATCACTAATCTATTGCACCAGGTATTTTATCTGATGCAACATATAACCAGCCTATTGTAACGAATGAGTAATTCGTTGAAAACTATAAAAACATATCACTAATCTATTGCACCAGTTTGTTATCTGTTGAAATATACAAATGACCTGTTATAAAGGATGAGTAATCCATTGGAAGCAATAAAAATAGATCACTGATCTATTACACCAGGTAACTGACCTGTTGCAACGATGAGTTAACCTTTGGAGAGAATAAAAACAAATCACTGAACTGTTTAAACATATCACTCATCTGTTGGAAAATGAGTTATCTATTGGATCAATATTGTTTAGATTTCTTTCAAATAGGACCATAAAAATAGATCACTAATCTATTGCACCGGGATTTTTATCTGTTGCAACATATAAATGACCTATTACAACGGATGAGTAATCCGTTAGAAACAATAAAAACAGATCACTAATCTGTTGCACCAGGTACTCTATCTGTTGTAACATATAACTGACCTATTGCAACGAATGATTAAACCTTTGGAGAGAAAAAAAATAGATCACTGAACTGTTGAAACATATCACTCATCTGTTGGATAAATATTACTTAGATTTCTTCCAAACAGAAGAGTCGTCTATCGTAATAGATGAATGATCTGTTAGATTATTCATTTGTTGCATCAATTTTTATAGTTGCATCAGATTTTAATTGCATCAGATATTAAATCTGTTGCATCAGATGTCTTCATCTGTTGTACCATATGTTTCAGTTGTTTCAACACTATTTTTTTCAAGACAAATAACAAATCAACCCAATAACACCAATACATCACACATTCACACACACAGAGAACATCAACTGTGAACAAAAATCACCAACAGTACGACAACAAAAAGAAAAAATACCAGAAATTAGAGTTGTATTCAGTCCATATTTTAATACTAGAAGAGTAGTTGACTCAAGTTCCTCTGTTTCTTCATAATTTTTTACCTGTGAACAAGGAAACGGGGCAACGAAGAACTCAAAGTTGTTGTCGCTGGAGAAGTTTTCATGTCGATTGATGGTTGAAAGTCGAAAGGAAACTCGGCTGACTATTTTTCGCAGGAGATTGAAAGGAGAATTTTACAGAACTGTTGGTTGTGAGAGAGTTGAGAGAAGCTGTCGAGAGAGAGAGAGAGGAGAAATATTGATTGATTTGGATTGAAGAGGGCTGTGAGTTAGGTTGATTTGTATTTTTGAAAAGATTAGAAAGTTTTAAAAATATTAATCAACTCCACATTTAACTTAATCAAGTTTTCAAATGATGTTTGACCCTTTAAGTTTGTTAATGTCACCAATCCTTCATTCAAGATTTAAAAGACACCTTTCCTTCAATTTTCTCATGTTACTGTATCTCTTCTCCGTCCCATTATAATTTATGTGACACTAATATAATTTCGATAGTCAATCAAATGTTTTATGTTGACATATCATTTTGTGTATATTTTACCCTTTTTATGAAATATTAATATTTCTTTAATGCTTAGATGACCATAAAAATTAATTAGGGTGATATAATAAAATCACGATTGAAACAATGAAGCAAACATGTCTTAAATGACTTATAACAACTAACTAGAAGTGACAAAATAAAATTACTATTAAATATACTTGTGAAAAAAAATTTAAATGGGTCTCATATAAGTCATCAAGTTAATTTAAAACATCAAGAGCTAATTTATCATGTTATGTCTAATTTATCTTTTTATTAAATATTATTAATTTTTAATACTTAAATGACTTATAATAATTAATTAGGATTGATATAGTAATATTACGATTGAAGCAGCTAAAGAAGGCAACACAAAATATCAAGAATTAATTTATTAATTTTTTTATTTTATTTTAATTAAATATATTAAATTTTTAATACTTAAATTATTTATAATAATTAATTAGGGATAAAATAGTAAAATTACAATTGAAATAACTGAAGCAGGTAGCACAAACAGGCAAGTCCAAGAGCTGCTTATCCCCTTTAGTAAAACCCACATAAGCTATGCTTTGGGTTGATTGTAGCCAATAAAGAATCGAAGATGATATTTTTATTTTATTCAATAGCTATTCAATATTAATATGATTAGTTTATGTTTTAAATTTCATGAATTTTTAACTGAATATATTGTGTAAAAAAAAATTAAGAGGGTTATTGTAGAAATATGCTTTGGTAATTATATTTAATCTACTCAAGAAAATAATATTACAATACCTTTTTAAATGCTGACCGCGCACATGTGCAGGTATGATTACTATGTTTTCAAAATGTGGTCTCATATCAGAGAAGCAGAGCCACAATCAATGAAAGAGCAATAATTAATCTTCATTTATGTGATGCCTTGTTTCATAAAAATAAATAAACACGTTTTTTCCGTAATGTATATGACTTTATAACTAATTAAGACAAAAAATGAAATTAAAAGAGCTTAAACTAACCAAAAAAGAACCAAGGAAAATAAGTAGGAGTGTATTCTACCAAAGAAAAAGTATGGCTACAGCCAATTAATTAATGACAATTCAGCTTAACTGAGCCTTTCTTATTTGGGGGAGAGTGGAACCTGAAAAAGCACTAAAATAGCTAGAAAAGGGCAGGACATTTTTGACAACTAATTTGATGTGTAACAAAGTAAAAGGATATGAGAGTGTAAATAATTTGCATCGGTGGGCATGTAGATACTTTTTCCTTATAGCTTAAATCACCACTGAGCTAGCGCACAAATTCACAAATGACCTTCAGATTCGATGGGAAGGTATATAGCACAAGCATTTCGAGTCTTTGGCCCAACACTAAATTTTGAGTTAAGCCCTTTTCGTTGATTTGTCAAGGACGGAATAAAGTTTTACAAATAGATACTATTTTTTGATTTCTGTAATAGCCATTTTCATTGGTGCTTTAAATTTCATAATCAAAATTTCAAGACATGAAAATTTTATAATAATATTCTTTTAAAAATAGATAAATTGAAAAGTGATCAGTTAACGTGATTTCTATAAAGAAATGAGCAGAGCTTAGAGTTGATAACTTGCAAATAAAGAAGGAAGCATGCAGACAAAAAAGGTTGGGGGAAGAATCATCAATTAATAGTATCCATTTATGTGTCATAATAACATGACACTTATAAAAATAAGAATCAATGAAAAAATAAGAAGAAAAATAACACTGCAAGTAAAAGAGTGTAATACGTACTAATAACATTTGTTCAGAGCCCCGCAGTGAATGGCACACCAGTAGAAGGCAACCACGCCTGGCCAGCTATAAGGCTTGCAACAGTATACTTGGAAGCAACTTTGCCATTCTTTATGACATGATAACCAGGCCATTTCACCCTATACCTTGTCGAAGCTGCTGGTCCAATATTACCATATTCCGCGTAATACAATGTACTCAAAGCAAAATTAGAATCTAACCAAGTCAACCAACCTGCTCGATTAACTAAAGTGTCTAAATAAGTCTTCATGATAACCGTTCTTGAATATTGTTGCCACGGACGTCCCAAATACGTTTGAAACGACCCAATTACTGGCCGAAGATCTGGTGCTGCCATAATGCGAGAGTTGTGAATTGAAATGGCCGTGTTCTGAAAAGGATCATTTCTTCCTTGTGCTGTGATCACGTTCACTTGACCCCATAAAGGTTTTCGGACGTAAATTATGCAATTCTGGAAAACAACTGCGGCGTTGCCGAAGATGAAGTCTATGGTGCCGTAGATATAACATGATTTGTAGAATTGCCGTTGAGATTGGACAAAGAGGGTATCTTGGTAGCCTTCAAAACCACAAGAGTAGAACACTGAAAGATCTGATGCTGATCGCAGAGCTACTGCTTGGCCGTTTTGTGGCCCTGCTGTGTTTCGGAATGTGATGCCTCGAGCGATGAATCCAATCCCATCCACCCCTAAAACACATCACCACTTCAAATTATTCCAAAATCAACTATAAAGACTTTTAGGAAGTGCGGGTTGATTATTTGTACAAGAGTATAACCTACTTGATGTTCTAAGAAGTTAAATTTAACTATTAATGCTTAAAAAAGAAGTTACACAATCGTGGGATTAGATTTGTAATTTAATGGTTAGCATAACCCCAAATCAAATACTAGTACTTAGCTTACAAAAGGTAGAGTTGATATCTCAAATGTAACTTAATTTTGACAATTTATCTAGCAAAGTCACTAAATTTTATTTTGTATCAATAAAATCACTCAACTTATGTCTTTATATCAATAAAATTACTCGGCTAAATTTATCGCTAAAAAAATGACATGGCACAATAAATTATTAATTCTTTAATGGAAAAGGCTCAAAAATACCCTTGAACTATCTGAAATAGCTCAAAAATACCCCTCGTTAGATTTTTGGCTCAAAAATACCCCTCCGTTAAATATTTGGCTAAAAAATACCCCTCCCTTTAACGGAATTCGGAAAAGGGTCAAAAATAACCCTGAACTATCTGAAATGGATCAAAAATACCCCTCGTTAGTTTTTTGGCTCAAAAATACTCCTCTGTTAAATATTTGGCTCAAAAATACCCCTCCCCTTAACGAAATTTCACCAAGCATGTCACGTCGATAAAAAAAAACCATGTGGCTATGCCACATTACCATCCACATGTAAAATGTTAGTATTTTTTAATTATATGACATTCCTTTCTTCTTTATTTTTATATTTATTTTTTTGTAAAGCAGTTTTATTGATCTGGAAAAATATATGATTAGAAAAATAAAAAATTTCTAAAAACATTTAATTAAAATATAATAAATTAGTATTTTTCATTGGGTTTAATTTAACGTTTTTGAGATTTCTCGACATTGGGAAAATACTAATAAATTTTGTTAAAGGAGTATAAATTATTCAATTTTTTTCATTATATGATAAACTTTTCACTTAGATTATTAAAGATAATTATATCCATATTTTTCTACTGATTAAAATATATTAAATGTCATTTACTTTTCTGAAAGTGAAATTTTCAAAATATCTAAGAATACTTGATGATTAAACATAAAATTAGAAAACTATCAACATTCATTGAGTCCAGAAAAAATAAATCAACATCACTGAATATAATCTTTTTATTTAACTCCTTCATCAAGAAAAAAGGAATGTCATATAATTAAAAAAATACTAACATATTACATGTGGACGGTAATGTGACATAGTCACGTGATTTTTTTTTTTATCTAGGTGACATGCTTTGTGGAATTTCGTTAAGAGGAGGGATATTTTTTAGCCAAATATTTAACAGAGGGGTATTTTTTAGCCAAAAGACTAACGAGGGCATTTTTGATCCATTTCAGATAGTTCGGGGTATTTTTGATCCTTTTTCGAATTTCGTTAAGGGAAGGGGTATTTTTGAGCCAAAAAACTAACGAGGGTATTTTTAATCCATTTCAGATAATTCAGGGGTATTTTTGACCCTTTTCCGATTCTTTAATGATAAATAGCTTTGTTTTCATATGACTGCTCATAATTGTTCTGTAATTCCATCTTTAATGATGCAAATTCTTTTCATGTCTAGACTTGTAATGATTTGATATATATATTGTTCCTGAAATATGGAGATTTTTCGGATTTCTCTTTATTGGTTAGATGAAAATTTAAATATGAAGGAAAAATAACAAATTATTATCAAGGAATATAAAATTAACTAACCTACTTTATTTCACTAAAGGAGAAAAACGTTACTCTTGACAAAGTCAAATGAAAGGATGAACCTTTCCCGGTAAGTTTCCTTCTTTACACCTATTTCATTCTCAGATCTTACACATTTCTAAAATTATCTTCTTTCCTCGTCATTTTGTGTTCTTGATAGTATGTATTTTGTCGATGCCTGCTCTCTCTCTCCATTTCTTTGTAAGGAAAAACATCCATCATGATACATTGTAAGTTTTAAATATATAATGTATCATAATACTTGTCTCACTAATTAAGTTTGCCAGTAAAAGTTTCATAATAAATTTTCTTTAATTTTATTTATTTATGGGGTTCACATTTTGGTGACTTAAAAATATACTCCTAATTTATTTTGTCATGTTAAATTTTTTAATGATAAGTTTAGCAGAATCATTTTATTGATACAAAGGCCTAAGTTGAGTGATTTTATTGTTACAAAATAAAGTTCAATGACTTTGTTAGATAAATTCTCAAAGTTGAGTGATCTTTTGAGATATTAGTTTCAAAAGTTACGCTTTTATATTATTTGATTTTTTTTAGCGGAAAGTACCATCATACAATTTCTAATATAAAAACCTTATATAGTACCATATTTCTAATATAAAAACCTTATATAGTACATTATGCTTATTACTTTTAGTTGTGAATATGTCAACCCCGTTTCTCAATCTCAGCGAACGTGTTCATGGCAGAAAGATACCTTTTCTTTTAATCATTCGGAAAACTAAGATCTGACATGATAAATTACAGTATATTTTAGTAGTTAGAAAATGCAGATTGTTCCCCTTGAGAACAAGCCTAGGAATTGTTGCACGTGAAAGGAATTGAATGCAACAAAATGATCCGCCAAAATAGCATTGACATTTAGCTTTACTTCCACAGCCCCCACTTTTTTTTAATTATTAGTTAGAGTAGATTATGAGCCACCCGGTATATATTAAGGAGGTAATTCGCTTTGATATTTGGAAAAAATATGCTAAAATAGAGTTAACTAGCATTCCATCTAGAGGTCTTATTGCACTACTCAATCTCAGTGAACATGTTCACAGCAGAAAGATACGTGTTGTAAGAAATTAAAATCTGACATGAGAAGTTATACGGCATTTTTAGTAGTTTGAAATCAAATTGTTCCCTCTGAACAAGCCCTAAAGAATGATTTCACGTGACAGTTATTGAATGAAACAAAATGACCCCCTAAAGTAGCATTTGACCTTTAATTGTCAATCTAAATGGAATTCCTCTGTTTTTTTTTTTTTTTTTTTTTTTTTTTTTTTTTTTTTTTTTTTTTTTATTTTTTTTTTTTTTTTTTTTTTTTTTTTTTTTTTTTTTTTTTTTTTTTTTTTTTTTTTGTAGTTTTACTTAATTAATATTAATGAACTAGAAGTAGATGAGTTCTAGCCTTTGTAGTTGCTACCTTGTCAAAAAGTTCGTTGCATCATGCTTCTCTAAGTATGCATTAATCTGCGTAAATGCTGGAAAAACCTCAAAAAGAAATAGAGAGGGAGCTCGAGAGTAATTACCAACAGTTGCAGTACTGTAAGTTGTGAAACCAGCAGCAACACTGCGGCTGCCTATTATGATAGTGTTTCTCAAGCCATCACCAACTAACATGAACTTCCCCATAGTAGGACCTATCACAATATTTTCTTTATAAACACCCCTTTTGATATATATAACAATTCTCTGATTTCCAACTCTGGTCGACGCCGCATAATTTATTGCAGTCTGAATGGACCGAAATCGACCAGATTTATCTTTAGCCACCACATAATTGGCCCTCGTAGCCATCAAATCTATTGACGAGGTTTGCAACAACTTTCGTTCACTTGTTGTAAGCCAATTTGGAAATCCACCAACTTGCGTTGTATTTTCTGCCTCCAAGAACTCTCCATTTACAGCTAAACAGTTACTAATCAGCTGAGAAACGTTAGTGGATAAATTCGGCTGGAGGATGTTTGAAACATTAAGATCGTTTGATCCAGATAGACATGTTTCAATGTTAGTCAATGAGGCACTGAGCCAAGTTTGCGCATCAAAATCAGAAAAAGAATTTGAATTCGATTTGATGCCATCGAGACTACGGTTCAATTGGAGGATAGTGTCATCCATGAGCTTTTCACAATCCATCCATACTAACCTCTTGCGTTTTCCCCTGCAATGTTGGCTTACGTTCTTTGCGTGGTTCTGCACCTGAATGACATGATCCATGGCCACCTGGACCGTCATGGTCCGAAACTCGGATTTATTTTTAGGTATGGAACTGTTGGCATCACGGGACATGAAGTGAATACATGGATCAGGATGAGGAGTTTTACTACACCACCAGTTAATATCATGATCATTTGTTTCTTGATCATCCGTATTAGACAAGGATTGGTGTAGGAACAGAGAAAGAGAACAGAACATAAGGAGTAATGAATTGAACTTATGAGTTGACATTGTGTTATTAAGGTAAAGAGAGCAACTCGGAAATTAAAACATTTGACGTCAATAGAGTTAGTGACTTCTTATACTAGTAGCTAGATAATAAAAAGCAGAGAAACTGGAAGAGAAGTGCAATGTCAAATGACAGTTGGATTCTGAAATATTTAGGGTGGCAAATTCAAAATTATAAGAAAATGCAACTACCCAAATAATGAGAAATAAAATCTAAGTTTATATTCAAAATAGTGGAGTACTAAAGTCCTTACTTCATTTTGAGATCCTTGTTTTGTGGATCACTAAAACTGCACTCAATATTTAAATAGAGAGTGACTAATGTTATCTCTGGTTTCACGCTGAATTCATGGGGCTTAATTAATGTCACAATTCTTATAAACCATGTAGGTTGACCTTGTTGAGTTGCTTAACGTGATGATATGCATCATCACAATTTCAATTAAGATTCAAATTACGACATCTCATTGGCGCTAAACAAGAATTAATCAAGATGTACAATTTATTCTCACGAGCTGATAGCTGGAGGGTATATTTAACATATATAGAGTGGACACAAAGAAAGCCAATAACATGTTTCGAGGTCCGTACATGTGATGCTTTAACTTGATGCTCAAGTATTATAATGTGCAATTTAAGGAAGAAGATTAGCTACTACTATTCTCTCCTTAATCCCTTAGGCAGATGCCTAAACAGCTATTTCTCGGGGGATGCCCATGTGCTAATTAGTTCTTAGTACACAATTTTCCTTTTATTCGTTGTGAAATTCCAAATAATTTAGATGAAAAAGTTCTTAGTTCTCCAACCGTTCGATGATGTTCTAATCGACCAACTTGTGCAGTTTCTGTACATTCCTAATTCGACCGGGTTGCGCAGTGGAGGATTGATACCTAAGTGATGGACCAAGTTAAATTACTTGTTCCTTTCTACTATAATATGGAGTTATGAAGTGCAGTAAAGTAAGACGCCGTTTTTATGTGAAAAGCACCCGACTCACATGGGTGAAAAATCACGACCTACATCTTTGTAGGATTTGTCCCAAATTCACTAAAAGAAGTGAACCTCAACAAAATTCAATTACAAGAGTTACCACCTAGGAAGTAACTCCCATCCCTCAAACAACAACCTGTTGGAAAACTTTAAAGAATTCACCCAAGATCACATGTAAATCAATAGACAATGATGAATACTATAGAAGAATGGTTGGAACACTAACCTCGTTCCATTACAAGACTTAATAAAAAAGAACTTGATCTTCTAACCCTTGAAGAGTGTTTTTTTTGGTCTCTTTTCTGAGATGGAGAGAAAAGAGAGAACATTGTCTTCTGATTTAGGGACAATGTCTATTTAAGACTTTGAAGTGCCTTTGCAGGAAAGATGTCTTTTCTGGAAATGCGCCTTTTCTATTAGTTTCTGTCGAACTTTAGTAAAGGCTCATGAGTTTGCTATAATTCCAATTAAACTCATACTAATAGATATTTATTTTTAGGCTCAAAAACTTTAATAATGTATTGGATCATAAATTGGACTTCTTTAGAGATAACATATCTATATATAATATACTAATATTTGAGTCCACAAAATAGAAATTACTAACAATCTCCCACTTGAACCACATATATTTCTGAACAATCATACGTAGATGAAACTTTAGTGTACACAAACTTTTGCTATCTTGTTTAAATATCTCAAAATAATTTGATCCATCGATACTACCAGTATAGGAACAAAGCGGTCTTAGTAACATATATTCAAAATTAAATCCATCAATGATCATAAATATCAGCAATACCATTGACATAGATAAGATATGAAAATTACATGTACAATGATCTAAGTCATATCTATTTTCAAATAGTCCTACATCATGACTTTAATATTTCAAAATCACTTTCTTATACCTTATGCAAAACTGCAATCGAAAGTTAACATTTTTATTTTTCAAAGTTATCAATAAATACACGAAATTCATAAATTTCATAAAACTTGAGTCTGTACAGAAAATAAACTTTAACATATCAATAGCATAAATAAAACAACAAACTCCCATTTAAAATGACTCATCATCAAATTTGACAACACTCATATGAGACACACGCCCATGAGACACTTAAGGTAGTCAACCTTTCATGAACGGATCCATACTCATCGAGTTTAAACTAATATGCTCGAGCGATACAAGATAACTCAAAACTCTTTTCTTTACAACCAAAAACTTAATGTCTATGTTATTAGATGAATTTTGATTGTTCTTCGAGTATAAATCACCAGATTTATTATCATAATATTATGCCACTAACCATATTCATTTTGGTGATAATTTTTTTTAGCCATATTCCATTATTTGATGTTTCATAGCACTCCATAAATTTGGCTTCAATTATAGAGGAAGTTGTTAATGTTTGTTTCATAGAGCTCTTAATTTTTTTGACATTGAAACTTGTGTGGACTTAATAAATAGTAAACAAACCAACAAATCCACAAAAGGTACCAAAAGGAGTTCTCAATTGCTTGAGATCATACATACAGACATTTGTGGACCTTTTCTTACCCCTTGCTTGAATGGTGAAAGATATTTCATCTCATTTATGAATATTCAAGATATATGTATCTCTATCTTTTGTTTAATAAATCAGAAGTACTTGATACTTGTAAGGTTTTTAAAACAGAAGTAGAGAATCAAATTGGAGCTCAAATCAAAATTGTAAGGTCTGATAGAGGTGGAGAATATTATGGTAGGTACACAGAAAAGGGACAAGTTAAAGTTTTGTTTGCTTAGTTCCTCGAAAAAGATAGTATAATTGCATAATATACCATGCCAGAACTTCCACAACAAAATAGTATGGACGAAAGAAGGAACCATACATTAATGGACATGGTAAGAAGCATGATTAGCATATCAATTTTATCTTTATCCTCATAGAGTGAGGCCTTAAAAACTGTTGTGTATATTTTAAATTAAGTTATATCCAAGGCTACCCCCAAGACTCATTTTGAATTATTTAAAGGATAGAAACTTAGTTTAATCTACTTACACGTTTGGGGATGTCCAACTGAAGTGAGGATTTATAATCCATATTTAAAAAAGTTGGATGAACGAACAATAAGTGGTTTCTCTATAGGATATGTGGTTAACTCTAAAGGATATAGGTTTTTATTGTCCTTCTCATTCTTTTATAATTATTGAGGATATAAATGCTAAATTTCTTGAGGAACATGAAGTAAGTAGGAGTGGTTCAACTCAAGTGGTGAAACTAAAAAAGATAAGGAAACTACTTATGGTACCATTATATGCCAAAAACTTAAATGCAAATTAGTTAAATTCTCATGAATGAACTGAAGAGCAACAAGTTCAAGAGCCACCACTACTTGATGAGCCATATGAAGAACAACCCGTTTTACCTGAATCCATTATTGAAGGATCACCTAGACCGGTGGAAGTAAGAAGATCCTCAAGAGTTTGTAGATCAACAATTTCTAGTGACTATGGTTTATATCTTCAAGAGTATGATTATGATATTGAACTAAAAGATGATCCATGTTCATTTTCACAAGTCATGAGTGAAGAAAACTTCACACTTTGGTATGATGCCATGAAAGAAGAGATAGAATCAATGGCTAAAAATAAAGTCTGAAATCTCGTTGAATTACCAAAAAGTGCCTCTACTATAGGATCTAAATGGGTTTATAAAATCAAAATAAACTCATCTAGTAATGTTGAGCAACATAAAGCTCAACTTGTAACCAAGGGTTTTACTCAAAAAGAAGGTATTTATTACTATAAAACCTTCTCTCCTATGTCAAAGAAGGATTTATTAAGAATAATCATGGCATTGGTAGCTCATTTTGATTTAGAGCTACATCAAATAGATGTGAAAATGGATTTCTTGGATGGAGATCTTGAAGAAGCGGTATACATGTGTCAACCTAAAGGATTTAGTGATAAGAATGAAAGTCACCTTGTTTGGAAGTTGAATAAATGTATCTATGGACTAAAATAGGCTTCCCGCCAATGGTATATTAAGTTTCATAATGTTGTTTCTTCATTCGGATTTACGGAAAACATCATTGATCAATGTATATACCTTAAGATAAGTGGGAGTAAATATATTTTCTTAGTCCTATATGTGGATGAATTTTTACTTACTAGTAATGATTTGGAGTTGTTGCATAAGACGAAATAGTTTCTTATCTAAAATTTTGATATGAAGGATATGGGTGAAGCCTTATATTTCATTGGCATAGAGATTCACTAAGATAGGTCTCAACGATTGTTTGGACTATCTCAAAGATCCTACATTGAAAGAATATTGGAAATAACGGAATGAAAAATTATTCACCTATAGCAGCACCTATCACTAAAGGTGATAAATTCTCATTGAATCAATGCCCACAAAATGCATTGAAATAAGAGAAAATAAAAGGCAATCCATATGCTTTACTTATTGGGAGTCTTATGTATGCACAAGTATACACTAGACATGATATTTCCTTTGTAGTAAGAATGCTATGAAGCTACATCACAGGTGTTATGCTTGAAGAACTTTGCTTCAGGTTTTAAAGTTATCTATTATATTGCAAGACCATTAAAATTGTTTTATGATAATTCAGCTGCGATATTCTTTTCTAAGAATAATAAGCGTGGCAATCGAAGTAAGCATATCCACATAAAGTATTTGATGGTTAGAGATCATGTTAATAAACAAGATGTGAGTTTTGAACATGTTAGTACTACTTTGATGATTGCTGATCTTATGACTAAAGGTTTACCAACTAATGTTTTCAAGGATCCTGTGACCCTTATGGGACTTAGTAACTTATTGCAATCTTTCTATATTCTCTAATAATTTGTCTAGACATTATCGTTTTTATATACATGAACATGCACATTTTGATTTTCATGTTTTATAAAGTCATCATTGAAGCAAATAAAGTTGGACTCTGAATAACTTATATTAAGCTTATTTATAAAGTTGTTGGATACTTTATTTAGAACATATTGTACATCGTAATACATAAAAGGAAGTGTTTGATTAAGAGCACGACCTCCATGATTCTTGTAATAATAAAAGTGATAAAAGTGATTTTTGCATAACTATTAAGTCGAGTGAATATGTGTTTATGGCCATATTGTTTATTTTTACTCATAAAGGATTGTCTGATTTTGATATGTGGGTCAAGTGGGAGAATGTAAGAATATGACATATAATATTACATATTAATGACCCACATATTTTTTGTAAGAAATTTACCCTGTTTTCCAAGTAAAGTATTAAATCAGCCAGTTACTTTTTCTCCAAGTTATGTATATATGGTATTTCTTTGATGGCAAGAAATACCTATGAAAGTCCCTAGGGTTAAAGTTATTTTTCTAAGAGTCCGTAGCCTACCTATAATATGCCTGTGACTTCATCAGTCTGGCATACCTTTGATAGGCATAGGCTAGAAGATTCTTAGGTGTCTCTTCCCTCTTTTCTTTTTAAGATTTTTGATAAAGGTGATTCTTTACAGCACTTGAACAATAATGGCTGAAGGTACATTTTTATTTATTTTTTGCTGCATATTTGCTCTGTATGTGTGTTGAAATTCATTATAGTCATCTATAAAGTTAAAAAAATATTATTGAACATTCCACGAAGTCGTAGGAAATGGATCGCAAATGTCTATATGTGTCAACTCTAAAGGTTCTTTACTCCTATAAGCACCTCTTTTACTTATATTCATTTATTTTTCCTTCATATATTCTATTCAAACTTCAAAATATGATAAATCAAGGGAATTAAGAATTCCTCCTGACCTAAGAATTTGAATTCTTTGTTTAGAAATATGACCTCAATCACTTCTTTCATAACATTGATGAATTCTCATTTGTAAATATGCGCTTAGTACCAAAATTACTTGAATGTAGGTTTTCGTTGTTGCACAAGTCTTGTCTGTTTAATTTATATAACTTATCAATTAGAGTACTAGTTACAACAATTTTAGAATTCAAAGAAATACTACAAATTTCATTTTTAATAAAGCAATTGTATCCATATATGTCCAAACATAAAATAGAAATTAAAATCCATCGACATGATGGTACAATAAATATTTTTTTTAATTTCAATTAAAAATCAGTATCTAATAAAATTCTAAAGATACCATTAGCCTCCACAGCTGCTTTATTACCATTGTCAAACTACATGTATCTTCGACTATTTAGGTAATCTTGCATAGTGGCACTTATGTGAGTAGTTTCACCCATATCTATTCACCAAGTGTCACTAGGTACTATATCCAATTAACTTCTAACAAATAATATTAAGAAGTTTACCTTTCTTTTCATGTCAGTCAGCGCACTCAGAACATTCTTTCTTTCTGTGACCAAGTTTGCTACAAAGAAAACAGAATGACGTCCTTTTGATTGTATTTTGTTTAGTATTGATTCTTTTTCACATTCTTATAATGATTTAATCCCCAGAAGTAGATGTCAAATGAGAACTTTTAATCTGATCGTATTTAAGTCTATCCTCATCATGGACATATTGAGCTATAAGCTCATCCAAAGTCTAGTTCTTAAAGTTTATGCTATTAGATAAGAAAATATTATTCAAATTGGTAGATATAGAAGACACTATAAGAAAATAAATAATTCTCTCAATTAACCATCAAATAAATCATCTATATATGAAGATAATTAAATCAAATAAATAAATAAAAAGTAAATCAAAAACTATATTTATTACACACATATACATAAAAAAGTGGGATCATCTCAAGATACCAAACACAGCATTATCATTTAGTCTTCGGATAGAAATAATAACTTGTAAGTGGTACTCCTATACATAATTCATGAATATTGATTACTAAAACAGTCTAACAATACACCTTTATTTGGATGGACACATTACTAGCATGTATTATAGATGTATCACATATTCATAACTATCTGTAATTTAGTCAAAATAATCTCCTTTGGGATAATTATTTCGCATGGATAAAAACACATGCTTACATGTTTAAAGTAAATAAAATCAACACAATAGAGGTTACTTTGACAATATATTGATTCAGTCAACTCATTTTTAAACAAGAAGCACCAACAACATAATGTATAATATGAATAGAGGAAAAGATTATTATCTTGAATTTCATGCTAAGTCCAAAATATACAAGTATATCTAAATAACAAACATAACACGAAATAACTTATTTGTACTAGAATTATGTAAGTCTATATAACCCAAGCAAAGCAAACATGGTAATATTTTTTCTGAGGGACAAATAGAAGACAAGCCTCCAAGTCCCTCATGATTTGTTTCATATATAAAAGAAAACTAAAACAAAATTACCCAAAAAGATTCTTTAACCATTGCTTATTCCATTAAAAACAAATTGGAAAGGACAAAAAAAATCTACCACAAACAGCATGTTCTTTTGAACAAATGTTTCTTTAAAAGTTGGAAATTTTTTTACATAAAATCAAGATAACCTTGATAATAATAATTTCAAAATGTGACAATAGGTGGGAAAAACATGAAAGAAAATTTTTTTTACACAAAATTGTTTGTTCTTTGAAAGTGCCAAATCAGCAAATGAGAATAGGGGATATTTACAACTGCTCACCAAATCAAGACAATTAAATTTATTTCAAAATACTAATAAACAAACTAAATATCACGTCTAATGATCAAACAACACCTTGATTTTGATACCACTTATTGAAAAACTGTACAAGAATTCACCCAATATCAAATGTAATTAATTGACAATGATGAATACTATAGAAGAATGATTGGAACACTAACCTCATTCCATTGCACGACTTGACTAAAGGAAAACTTGATATTCTAAACCTTGAAGGGTGTTATGTTTTGTGTCTTTAACAGATGGAGAGAAAAGAGAGAATATCATCTTCTGATTTTGGGACCATGTCTATTTAAGTCTTTAAAGTACCTTTCATAAAAGGAGCCTTTTCGGGAAAGGTGCCTTTTCTGGAAAGTTGCCTTTTCGTGAAAGGTACCATTTCTATATGTTTTCATCAAACTTTAGAAGAGATCCATGAGTTTTCTATAATTTCAATTAAACTTATACTAATAGATATTTACTTTTAGGCCCAAAAAGTTTAATAATTTATTAGATTATAATTTGAGTTTCTTTAGAGATTGCATATCTATATATAATATATTAATATGTGATTCCATAAAATATTAATTACTAACATAAACTACACAGATCATTATGTCCTTCTTCAAGTTACCCTCAACTTAAAGCTGAGTTCCTGTATTATATTGTTTATCCCTAAATAATTGCTTCTAAAAAACTAAAATGGTCACAAATCGATCAATCCCCTAATACAAGAATTCTGGACTTGAAGATTAAAAAATAGCTAATTATGAAACCGTTCTTCAATTTGTTTTTTTATATTAGAAATACTTGGACAATAAGTCAGAAACCTCTTTGAATATGCTCTAGCTCATTTGCTTGAGTTGTGTCTTTTTTGTAACCTTCTTACATAGAAAACTTGCACATATATACTTTAACGTGATAGAAGGTCAGTTGATCATAAACATTTCACCAGATAAGACTTGACTTGTAGTAGTGTTTAAGATGGAGTCAGCTAATTCCTTTTTACATGTATGTTACTCTTGCCAGTTTATAGTCCTACTCTATTTGTCTTTTCTTTTATTGCCTCTTCTATAGACTTCAAGATCTTGTACTTCTATACTTCATTAAAATTCTTCTTTTTTCAGTAGTCCTGCCTTTATGGACTTTTGAATAGAACATGTGTCTGGCTTACCTGGTTTATTCATTTTCTTCATGCTTTAATTTAGTACAACTCATTATTTATTTAATCCAACATACTTTGTCTATCATCAAGACTCATTAAGTCCAAATCCTTTAATCTGTGAGAAACCTTATTGCTTTTTATTTTTGTGAGCCATGGGGTACTAAATTGATCAGTTAAATGACATAAAAATTGATTGGATTTACTAACTCAAACTTCATTATACTATTAGATCAATTAAAGACCTTTCCATGAGATTACCCCAACGAGAAGAAGCTGATGTCATTGGTAAACAATTTGCAAAGGTAAACATTAACTTCACACATAAAATAAAGTCATATTGCAAGAAAATACAGATAAAAATAAATAAAACCACAATAGTGATAAAAATAAAACCATATTGTTATGATACTGCTTTATCTCTCTCTTCTATAGTGCTTAGTGCATGTTAGCACAACCTGTGCTATCGGTGGAAACCATGGCTAGAGGGAGAGAAAGAGGACAAGGATGCCCAATAAAGAGGAAATCGTTTGCACTAGCAAAACCTGCATCAACAACTACGTCATGACATCAATCTTCAAGTCCAAAAACTCCTTGATGTACCCTCAAAATTAGTTAGGAACCCAATAAAAAATAATCTAAATACTAGACAAAATTGATATTTAAGACTTAATGAAATCATTAGAATTGTGAATAGATTTCATTATCAATGTATGTTAACCGAAATCAATTGTAAGCCATAAACTAGCAACTTCCCAACCAACTACTCTAAATACATTCGAACACTTTGAAACTCAAAACAAAGGTCCTACTAATCCAAAACTCATATTTCAGAGCTGACGACGCTGGCATAATTTTGATACGAGCTTAAGTTCTATGAATGTTGACTAAAGTCAACCATTTCTCCTCCAATCCTACCAAAATGAAAATCTCTCAAAATACTTAACCAACCATCTTAGGACCCATACAACCCATTTTTGTATATCATAAATACCATAAACAACTATTGATAAGAGATAAAATGATTAAAATACGTAAAAAGAGAAAAACAACCATGGCAGTTATTGCAAACATTGACATCTCTCTTAGAAAACCAAAAGGTAAAAAAATAATTTAAAAGAATCCATTGTAGACATCTTAGTTGAGATGATAAATATATGAGGAGTTTGCATTCAGACAATTACCAATCAAAGCGGGCAAAGTAGGAGGTGATAAGATTCAACTAAATGAACAAGATCCAACAAATATAAGAAGAGTAAATATATTTTTAGTAACTCTTGAATAGGTTGGATCCTTGAAGAAATAAATATTTTTTTAAGAACTCTTGAATAGGTTAGAGACTTTAAGGAATATGTTAAGTCCTTAGCTTTGATGATTGACAAACTATCATTTTGGGATCTGGTTCTTGAAGCTGATTTGATGCCAAAGATGCAACTACTCAGGGACTAGGTTTATCATGTCCACATCCTTTTCACTCGTCAGCAAATACAGCTAGAATAGTATGCTTCTAGAAGAAAAGTTGATTGCACCTTTTCCCCCCAAATAATTAAAAACATCCTAGGCTTTCTTATCTCTTATATATATATATATATATTATATCACTACAAGAAAAACTAAACTTTCATACTCTCAAAATATCAAAATATCTCTTAAAGCTATCAGATTCAAAGGCTCATTTTCCTAATAGAGACCTACTCAAACATTCTTAGTTTTTCAAACTCTTATTGTAATTGTGTCTTTGCTTTATGTTTATAGATATTGCCTACTGCTCGATTTCATTATTAGTGGGTGATTTCTTATTCAGTTCTTATCATTAAAGTATCATCTAGAGTTAGTTGACTAAAAACTAAAGTTAACTTGATTATTACTTCATTTAAAGTTAGCTGAGTCATTAGATACAATAGAGTTATTGTAATGGAGTTTATTGTAATAGAGTTATTACAAGTTGAAGAAGGGTTAAGAGTTTAATCCTTAAATCATGGAGTCTGTATTTAAGGTTGCTTGAGATTAGTGGAGTGGTTGGAAATCCTAAGAGGTAGGTTGTGATTTTTCTTTCTTGAGCAAGGAGTTTCGACATAAAAAATTATGTGTATGCGTTGTTCTTTTATGTTTACTTTACTTTTACTCTTATTCATAACTGTATATGATAGTTGGGAGTAGGTCCCTGGGCTGGTGGTCTATTCATGGAGTTCTATATTTGGTATCAGAGCAAGTTCTTCCTAAAAGGTTATCACTTAGGAGGGATCTTCTAACATGGTTGCACCTTCAAATCTAAAAGAGGGTCAATCAACTACCAGGCCACCCAGATGTAATGGTTAATATTATGGATGGTGGAAAACTCCTATAAATGAGTTCATCATGGATGAAGACTGTGAGTTGTAGAATGTTGTTGAATATGGTCCTTTTGTTCCCACAAAGGCTGTGAAAGTTGGTGAAGACAATTCAAATGCTCCTAAGACAAGTAAGGAATATAATAATGCTAACCGAAAGAAGATAGAGAAAAATTATAAAGCTAAGAAGCTCCTTGTTTGTGGAATTGGTTTGATGAATATAATAAGATCTCAGCTTGTGAGACAACTAAGGAAATCTAGGATTGCCTTCAAAATACTCACGGGGGAACTAGTCATGTCAAGGAATCAAAGGTAGGCATGTTTACTATATAATATAAAGTCTTTCGTATGTAGGAAGGTGAGATTATTCAAGATATGCACACCAGGTTCACCACAATTATAAATGAACTCCATTGCTTGGGTGAGGATATCCGACTCACCAAACTGATTTGCAAAGTCCTCAGCATACTACCTAAGTTTTGGGAAAGAAAAGTAACCGCAATAATTGAAGCCAAGGACTTAAAGACCATGACTATGGATGAGTTGATAGGGAATCTCAAGACCTATGAACTTAAAAAACAATAATATAAAACCATAAGTGATCAGAATAAAGTAAAGTTTGTGTCTGACAAGTGTACAGTTATAAGTCTCAAGGATGGTAAGGTTATTCTACTGCATAGAGAGACAAGAACATGTATATTGTTGCTTTGGGGTTATGCAACCCTAAGGATATCACATACCTTAGAATGCAAGAAGATGTTGGTAAGGTTAGATCATATAAGCTACTCCTTCCTGAACAAGTTGGTCGGTTGGACCTGGTTCGAGGAATACCCAAGTTAAAGTTTACCTACTCCAAAGTGTATGAAGCACATGTGAAGGGGAAATAGATCAGGTCCTCTTTCAAGCCTAAGAAGCAAATGAGCACCTCCTGACCCCTGCAACTTTTTCATATGGATTTGTGGGGGCCTATAAAAGTTGCAAATAGAAGGGGAAAAAGTATATCTTGGTTATAGTTGATGATTATTCCAGGTTTACCTAGTTATTCTTCCTTAGATCTATGAAAGAGACCTTCCCAATGTTTGAAGCCTTTGTGAAACAGGTGCAAGTGAAATACAATGAGAAGATTGCTAAGATCAGTTCCATACTATGGAACATATTTTTAAAAGGCAAAATTCTCTTAGTTCTATAATGAACTTGGAATCAATCACAATTTTGAAGTCCCTAGAACACCTCAGCAAAATGGTATTGTGAAAAGAAAGAAAGAACTCAAAATTGGTGGACATATCTAGGACTATGCTGATTGGTGCAGAAATAACACAAAAATTTTAGGTTAAAGTAGTTAATATAATATTTCATGTGATCAATAGGTGTTTTATTAGGTTCATTGTCACTGAGATTCTCATGAGCTAATACACAAGAAAAAGCCCAAGTTAAGTTATTTCAAGCCCTTTGGCACAAATGCTTTATGCTAAATAACGGAAAGAATAATCTTCGGAAATTTGATCCAAGGAGTGATGAAGGAGTCTTTGTTGGTTATTCTTCAAATAAAAAATCCTATAAAAGCTATAATAAAGGAACCCAATATGATATAAGACCCCACAAAATCCTAAGCTTGATTCAGTCCTGTAAAAGCTAATAAGAGGTCCCAGACTTAGAAAAATTCAGCTAAGTGTTCATACTTAGAGTTATTTTAGCCTTCATAAGTTGGCGATCCTTTTTTCACGACCCTTACAACCATTAAATATCAATTTTTAGGTTAATTCATGATCAGGAGTGTCAATAGGTGGGTTCTCGAACAAGTTTCAGATTTTTTCGACTTCGTTTGAAACACATTTGAAAGCCCAAACATGTGGATCGACACGATCTCTATGCGTCGCGTTGCCCATTGTGTTGATGACTATTTTTCCCCAACTCCCAGTGCAAATTCCAGTGAACCAATGCAACGCATTAGCTATAGCGTCAATGCCAATAATATGGCGCATAGGTCTGCACATTGTTAAATCAGTTTTTAGTCATTAAAAAGTTGCATCCTCAAGGGTAATTGGGTCTTTTCCCACCTTATGTCAGCCCCCAAAACACGAGATTAAGCTTATTTAGAGGCAAAATCCATTGATCTTTCTCAAAATTTCTCAAGAAACAAACCCTAGGATCTCCAATTCAAGATTCAGCCATCAAGAACACTCCATCATTCTTTGCAAATTTGAATACCAAGGTATGTGAAGCGTTTATCCAAGGGTTTCTTTCCACCCTTGGAGTTCAAAAAACTCTTTTTAAATACAAGTTAATTGATTTCATAGGTTTCATATTGGATCTTGAATGTATTAATAATTATGATGTTAATGGTGATCTAATTCCATGATTTTTCCCAAGTTTCATGCAAACTAGTTAATTGTGAATTGAATTTTGTGAACTACATGTCCATCTCTTGAATTGCAAGTTGAATGTAGAATCCATGATATTACTACATGTTTATTGATATATAAAATACCTATGCTCCCCAAGTATTTGTCAAAATGCTTATGTGATTATACTAGTCCAAGCATAACATGTTATTGTGTGATTTCAATCATCCACAAGCTCATGTATAACAAGTGTTTGACAAAAATGTCTAACTGAATGTATTATTAGCAAGCTAGTACCATTATGCTACTAAAGTCATGCAGTAATTTACTTTTCATGCTATCGAGTCCTAGGGGTATTCAATACCCGACAATTTAGCTGTTTACCTAGAGCCAGTGTCAGTTACAGAATAATATCAGTCATGTCATGATCAGTAGAACTCTCAGCCAGTTACCAAACTCAGGAAAATCTCAGTACACTCAGTATCAGTCCAGTTCAGTTCAGTATTCAATTTAGACCTCAGTAAATTCATTAAGTTAATAGAATTCAGTAGTATTCCATCAGTCAACAGAACTCAGTAAACTTAGTTTAGTTCAGTTAGACATATAATCAGTAACAGTTCAGTCAAGCCTAGTATGAACTAGGAGTTAGTTCAGTGTTTATTCAGTTGGGAGTAGGATTCAGCACCGAGTGAACCTAGAGATGAGGGAATTCCTACCAACAGAGGGTTTGAACCTTAGTAGCAGTCCCTGTATTACAGAACTATGTAGCTAGTATATGTTGAGATATCTTCCTGGTAGACTAGGGTTGATACATCTCATACTAGTTTTAATGCCAACAAGGATTGATAAAAGAGCGTCCCGTCAGAGAGGGTTAACTCACAGTTATCTTTACCCGTTGTACGGTACTAATACCCTACTAACTAGGGTTACAGGTTGGACCCTAATCTATTCAGAAATGGGTATGTCGATTAGATGATTACCTCCTACAGTCTCAGTTTCTGTCATCAGAATAGAACTTAGTTCAGTATGGAAATTAGTATATTTCCACAGAATTAGGACTGTCAGATACAGTCATTTAGCTATCAGTTATACAGTATCAGTAGACTCAGATATCAGTAAATTAGTAATTCAAAACTCAATATCCAATGTTATTATGACCTCAGTTACAGTTTATGTATTCATGCATGTACTTGCATTCATTTATATTCATTTTATTCATTCAGTTACTGTTCATGCATATGAACCCACGCATATTAGCCTATCTCACTTAGCATACCAGTATATTCAAAGTACTGACACATACCTTTCTTTTGTGGTATGATGTCTTATATCATAGGTTCGGATGCACGGGCTCCCGATCATACTTAGTAGCCTGATCCATCAGTAGCAGACTTAGTGGTGAGTCCTTATAGCTCAAGGATAGATTTATTATTCCAGTATTTCAGTACTCAGTTTATTTTAATAGTCAGAGTTAGTTGGGGACTTGTCCCATCAACTCCTTGTTCAGACAGTTGAGGATTTTCAGACTAGAGTATTTACAGATAAACGTTCAGTTTTGGTATTGACGTACCATACTCAATATTTATTTATAGTTTTGAATGTTATGGCAAGTTTTCACCTAATTTCTGCATAATTATAATATTATTATTCTATTGTTGTAGCAGGTACCAGTCATGGGTTAGCTTGTGGTCGCTCAGATTATGAGCACCGTGTTGCATCTGGGGTATAGACTCGGGGAGTTACAAACTTGTTATCAGAGACTAAGTTTCAACAGAGTCCTAGAAAGTCTAAAAGCCACATCTAGTAGAGTCTTATGCTGGGTGTGTAGCGCGCTAAACTTATGGACATGAGGCTATTAGATGTTTTAGGAAAAGTTTTCCTCCTTTCAGTATTCATGTTATTCGAGTGACCATGAGCTTAAGTTAAACTCTCAGTCTAATCTGTTATCTCCTTTTTTTTTATAGAACATGCCTCTCAAAAATACTAATGAAAGAAGAACCATAAACCAGTCAGCACCTCAGTCCGTCCAGCCAGATCCCCTGGACGAACGTGTCTCTCACGCTGAATTCAAAGCAGCTTTCTCTACCCTATCTCATTCTGTGGTAGCCTAGAATGAAAACCCAACTGCCATTTCGGCCAACCTAGTGGCCAACACTATTGCAGCCAGGATTCAGGACTTCACCCGAATGAACCCTCCATCATTTATCGGGACAAAGTCAAATGACGACCCACAGGAATTTCTTGATCGGGTGCAAAAGGTTACAAATATTATAAGGGTAACAACTAGTGAGTGTTCCAATTTAGCTGCATATCATTTGCAGGACATAGATCACTCATGGCTCAAATAGTGAAAAGCAGAGAGGGCTGCAGATGCAGGGCCCATAGAATGGGAAGAGTTTGCTATTGCTTTTTTGGATAGGTTTTTTCTGCTAGAGTTGAGGGAAGTGAAGGTTTTGGAGTTTATAAATTTGAGATAGGGAAATATGATGGTACAAGAGTATTCTCTTAAGTTTATTCAGTTAACCAGATATGCCCCTCATATGGTAGCAGATAGCAGAGCAAAGATGAGTAAGTTTGTGTCAGGGGTGTCTAGTGGTATGGTCAAGGAGTGTAGGACCGCAATTTTGATTAAGAAGATAGACATATCGAGGATCATGGTCCATGCTCAGTAGATAGAGGAGGCTAATAATAAAGGGAAGGAGAGGGAGAATAAGAGAGCTAGAATAGATAGTTTCAACTTTGCTCAACCTAAGTCAGAGGGTGGTAATCATTCTCAGTTCTACTAGAAATCGTCAATTCCATCTCCATCCTCAACCACTTTTCCCATGTTGAAATTCAAAAATGGCAATAGAGATAGGGTGTCAGACCCTAAACCCCAGGGTAGTATTAGTAGCACCCAAACAACTCCTCTCTAAAAGAAGTATGGCAGAAACCATTAGGGTATCTGCAGAGATGGAAATGACGTATATTTCGGATGTAGAAATCCAGGCAATAGAGTCAAATAGTGTCCTCAGGTGGGTTCACGGAGTCAGCATAACCACCCCTTAGCTCAGTTCGATCTCCTAAATTAGCAGGGTGCCATTTCCAGTGCCACCAATGGTCAATACCCAAATAGAATCTATGCACTTCAGTCCCAATAGGATCAGGAAAGTTCTCCTAATGTGGTCACTGGTATGTTACAAGTTTATCATTTGCAAATTTATGCTTTGCTAGATCTAGGAGCTTTTTTATCTTTTGTAACTCTACATATAGCTGTCGACTTTGAATTTAGTCCCAAAATCCTAGCGAAGCTTTTTTTAGTCTCTACCCCAGTGGGTAAATCTATCATAACACGACGGGTATACAAGAACTGTCCGATTATGGTATCTCAGAAAGTCACTTCAACAGGATTGGTCAAATTAGAGATGATCGATTTTGATGTCATTCTCAGCATGGATTAGCTTTATTTCGTATATGCCTTAATCACTATAGAAAAAGAATTATCCAGTTTCAGTTTCAAAATGAACCCGTCCTAGAGTGAAGGAGTAGTACTTCAGCACTTAGGGATCAGCCTATTTCCTGCCTTAGGGCAAGAAAAATAATATCTAAGGGATGTGTCTACTATCTCGTTCAAGTCCAAGGATCTAGAACAGAAACCCCTACTCTTAAGTCAGTATCAGTAGCATGTGAATTCCTAAATGCGTTTCTCGAAGATCTTCCCGAAGTTTCTCCTGAAAGGAAAATCGACTTTGAAATAGACCTTCTTCTAGATACTCAACCCATATATATTCTGCCATATAAAATGGATCCAGCAGAACTCAAATAATTAAAAGGATAGTTATAAGATATCCTAGATAAGAGATTCATTAGACCCAGTGTGCACCAGTTCTATCCATGCGTAAGAAAAATAGTTTTCTCATAAAGTATATAGACTACCATCAGCTAAATAAAGTCACGGTCAAGAACAAGTATCCACTTTCCAGAATCGATGACTTGTTTGAACAACTTCAGGGTGCCAGTTAATTCTCTAAGATAGACCTCAGATCAGGTTATCATCAACTCAAAGTTAGGTAATGTGACATTCCAAAAATAGCTTTTAGAACTCGGTATGGTCACTTCAAATTCTTAGTTATGTTATTTGGTCTTACTAATGCCCCAGTAGCTTTCATGGACTTGATGAACCGTGTGTTCAAGTAGTACTTGGACATATTCATCATAGTCTTCATAGATGACATCCTTGTCTACTTTCATAGTGAGCATGATCATGCAAACCATCTTAGAATAGTATTACAGACTCTTAGAAACCACCAGCTATTCTCCAAATTCAGTAAGTGCAAATTTTGGCTAAGGTCAGTAGCTTTTCTTGGTCATATCATTTCCTATGATTGCATTAGAGTTGATCCCCAAAAGACTGAAGCAGTGAGAAACTGGCCCAGACCCATCTCTCCATCAGATATCTAGAGTTTTTTTGGGTTTAGCTGGCTATTATCGATGGTTTGTTGAGGGATTTTCATCTATTACATCTTCTATGTCCCAATTGACTCAGAAAAAAGTCAAATTTCAGTGGTCAGATTCTTGTGAGAAAAGTTTTCAAGAGTTGAAGATTCGAAGAGTTTTCAAAAGTTGAAGACTCGACTCACTACAACCCCAGTTTTAACTTTACCAGATGGTTGAGATAGTTTTATTCTCTATTATGATGCTTCCAGGGTTGGTTTGGGGTGTGTTTTGATTCAGAGAGGTAAGGTTATAGCCTACGCCTCTAGACAGATCAAACCCCATAAAAAGAACTATCGTAGTCATGATCTTGACTTAGCAGCAGTAGTATTTGCCTTAAAGATTTGGAGGCACTATTTGTATAGAGTGCATGTTGATGTGTTCACTAACTGTAAGAGCCTACAGTATGTATTCTCTCAGAAAGACCTAAACCTCCATTAGAGAAGGTGGTTGGAGTTGTTGAAGGATTAGGACATGAACATCCTGTATCATCTGGGTAAAGCCAATGTAGTAGATGATGCTCTAAGTAGGATGTCTATGGGTAGTGTTGCTCATATGGAGGATGGTAAGAAGAAGTTAGCTTAGAAAGTTCATCAGTTTTCCCGACCGGGTGTCCGCTTAGTCGATTTAGCAGAAGATAGTGTATGGGTGCAGAGTAGTTCAGAATCATCCCTGGTTTCTAAAGTGAAGGAAAAATAGGATAAAGATCCTAGTCTAGTTAAGTTGAAAGAATTAGTTAGAGATCAGAAGATAGAGGTTTTCTCCTAAGGGGGAGATGGTATTCTACGTTATTAGGGTCTCCTATGTGTGCCAGGTGTAGATGACCTGAGACAGCAGAATCTTATAGAAGTGCATGGTGCACGTTACTCTATTCATCCAGGGGCCACTAAGATGTACCATGATTTACGGGAGATCTATTGGTAGATAGGATGAAGAGAGACATTGCATAGTTTGTAGCTAAGTGCTTGACATATTAGTACATTAAGATTAAGCACCAGAAACTTAGTGGATCTATGAAGGAGTTTAGTATTCCTACTTGGGAGTGGGAATATGTGAAACTGGATTTTATGATGGGTTTTCCTTGTACTCGTCGTCAGCATGATTCAGTTTGGGTCATTGTATATAGGACGACCAAATTAGCTTATTTCCTACCAGTCCATACCTCTTAGTTAGCTGAGGACTATCCCAATCTCTATGTCAGAGAGTTGGTCAGATTACACAGAGTCCCATTGTCCATTATCTCAGATCGAGGTACACAGTTCACCTCTTATTTCTTGAAAGCCTTCCAAAAGGGTCTTGGTACCTAAGTCTACCTCAGTATAGCCTTTCACCCTCAGACAGATGGTCAAGTAGAACGAACCATTCAGACTTTAGAGGATATGCTACGAGCGTGTGCGATAGACTTTAAAGGTAGTTTAATTGACCACTTATCTTTGATTAAGTTTGCATATAACAACAACTATCAGTCTAGTATTCAGATGGCTCTATTTGAGGCGCTCTATGAGAGAAGATGTAGATCTCTCATTGGTTGGTTTGAAGTGGATGGGGCTGTAGTGGTAGGGCCTGACTTGGTGTTTGATACCTTAGAGAAGGTTTAACTAATTATGGAAAGTCTTAAGACAACTCAGAGCCGATAAAAATCGTACATAGGTGTGTGCAGAAAGGATCTCTAGTTCGATATTGATGATTATGTTTATTTAAAAATCTCTCCTATAAAAGGAGTAAAGAGGTTTGCCAAAAAAGGGAAGCTCAGTCCCTGATATGTTGGTCCTTACCGAATTCTCAGCTTTTTCAGAAAGGTAACCTACGAGCTTGAGTTGCCTTCAGATTTAACTTCAGTCCATCCAGTATTCTATGTCTCCTTGCTAAAGAAATGCATAGGGGACTCAACAGTTGTAGTCTCAATAGGGAGTATAGACATTTTGAACAGTCTCTCTTATGAGGAGATTCTATTCGAAATCCTTGATTATCAGATTCACCGACTGAGGAACAAAGAGGTCCCTGTAGTCAAAGTTCTTTAGCGAAACCAGTCTGTTGAGGGAGCTACTTGGGAAGCAGAAAAAGATATGTGGACCATGTATCCTCACCTCTTCCTCGCAAACTCAGACTCAGCCCAAGGTAATAATTTTTCTTTGAGCTTACTCTGTTCCATGCTCAGATTTTTCTTTATAAGCTTGGTACCAGTTAACATTGCATATTCAGTTGTGACTTCATGCATCAGATATGTATATTCAGCATTAGAAACTCAGCTTATTAGAAATGAATGCATCATGTTCAGCTATGTACTCATGCTCAAATATGCATGTTCAGTATGAAATTTCAGTATATCAGTAGTGTCAGCTATGAAATTATGTTGCAGTTGTGCATATCCAGTATCTAAATTTAGTTTATCAGTATTCCTAACTTAGTTAGTCTCATTCGAGGACGAATGTTCCTAAGAGGGAGATATTGTAAGACCCCACAAAATCCTAAGCTTGATTAAGTCCTTTAAAAGCTAGTAAGGGGTCCCAGACTTAGTAAAATTTAGCTAAGTGTTCATACTTAGAGTTATTTTAGGCTTTGTAAGTTAGTGATCCTTTTTTCACGACCCTTATGAACTTTAAATATCGATTTTTAGGTTAATTCATGATCAGGGATATCAGTAGGTGTTCTCAAACAAGTTTTATATTTTTGGACTTCGTTTGAAACACATTTGAAAGCTCAAACCAGTGGATCGATGCGATCTCGACACGCCGCGTCGCCCATCTAGTCGATGAGTATTTTTCCACAGCTCCCAGTGCAAATTCCAGTGAACCAATGTGGCGCGTCGGTCTGTGCATTGCTAAATCTGTTTTCAGTCATTAGAAAGTTGCGTCCTAAGGGGTAATTGGATATTTTTCCACCTTATGTCAGCCCCCAAAACATGAGATTAAGCCCCTTTAGAGGCAAAATCCATTGATCTTTCTCAAAATTTCTCAAGAAGCAAACCCTGGGATCTTCAATTAAAGATTCAGCCTTCAAGAACACTCCATCATTCTTTGCAAATTTGAATACCAAGGTATGTGAAGCGTTCATCCAAGGGTTTCCTTCTACCCTTGGAGTTCAAGAAACTCTTTTTAAATACAAGTTAATTGATTTCATGAGTTTCGTGTTGGATCTTGAATGTATTAATAATTATGATGTTAATGGTGATCTAATTCCATGATTTGTCCCAAGTTTCATACAAACTAGTTAATAGTGAATTGAATTTTGTGAACTACATATCAAACTCTTGAATTGCAAGTTGAATGTAGATCCATGATATTACTACATGTTTATTGATATGTGAAATACCCATGCTCCCCAAGTATTAGTCAAAATGCTTATGTGATTAGACTAGTCCAAGTATAACATGTTATTGTGTGATTTCAATCATGCACAAGCTTATGTATAACAAGTGTTTGACAAAAATGTCTAACTGAATGTATTATTAGCAAGCTAGTACCATTATGCTACTATAGAGATGCAGTGATTTACATTTTATGCTATCGAGTCCTGGGGGTATTTAATACCCGACAATTTTGCTATTAGAGCCAGTGTCAGTTACAGAATAATCTCAGTCATGTCACGATCAGTAGAACTCTCAGTCAGTTACAAAACTCAGGAAAAAATTAGTAGACAGTTTAGTCTAGTCCAGCTCAGTATTTTGTTTAAAATTCTGTAAATTCAGTAAGTTAATAGAATTCAGTAGTATTTCATCAGTCAACAGAACTCAGTGAACTCATTTTAGTTTAATTAGATAGTATAAACAGTAACGGTTCAGTAAATCCTAGTATGAACTAGGAATTAGTTCAGTGTTTATTCAGTTGGGAGTAGGATTTAGCACCGAGTGAACCTAGAGATGAGGGCATTCCTGACAGCAGAGGGTTTAATACTTAGTAGTAGTCCCTGCATTACAGAACTACATAGCCAACATAAGTTGAGATATTTTACTGCTAGACTAAGGTTGATATATCTTATACGAGTTTTCCTGCTAGCGAGGGTTGATGAAAGAGGTTTCTTTCAGAGAGGGTTAACTCACAGTTGTCTTTAACCATGGCATGGTTCTGATACCTTCCAACTGGGGTTATAGGTTAGATAACGAATGCATACTCCAAAGGAGTGGAGTCAAGTTGAAGTTAGTGGTAGCTAATCTGATTAAAGCTTATACTAGGCTAGCTAGTAAGTTAAAGGACATGACTACCCTTGTAGCACAAAAAGATGCTAAAATTACAACCTTGAAGGCTGCAAATCTGAAAGGTCATAAGGGAGAAAGTGGTAATACTGAAGATCTCCAGATTGAAAATGTTCATATGCATGCCAGGGTCAAGGAAATGGAAGCAAAAGTTAAGGATCTAACTCAACAAATGTTAAAGAATCATGCAGCCGAGAATGAAAAACTCACCCTTCTCCTCCGTCAGTTATCCACTTCCAAGTCTGGTCCCTCTCACTGATGTTGGCCCAACTTGATCCCTATGATGCCTGACTTTATTACGTACCGATGTTTTTTGTTCTCTTATCTTGTTCTTTTTAGGTCCTATTTGTTTTTGTTACCTTGTAGTAATGTTGCCTACACCTAATTTTATGAATTGTTATTGTTATGTATGATGTTGCCTTTAATGATTAATGAATCTAATGTGTTTTGTTGATATCATTATTTTCCCTATTTCTGATTTTCTTTTCTCATATCAGTGTAGCCTCAATGGTTATGCGTTAACATGTGTGCTTATCTTTACCTGGTTTACTGTTTTGTCACTTTGCTGATGCCAAAAAGAGGAAGATGAATAATGCGTTGGGTTATCTGTGTTTGGACCAGGTCCTCACACGCAAGGAGAATGTCGAAATATTAAGCATTATTGGCAGGGAAGTCATAGGGTATGGTATCTGTGGCGGGGGAAATAAGTTGTAAGAATGCTTACAGTGGATCTTCTGTAAATTGAGTATGGGTTTGTCATCATCAAAAAGTGGAAAATTGTTAAGTCCTTAGTTTTGAGGATTAACAAACTATCCATTTGGGACCTGATTTGATGCTAAATATACAACTACTCGAGGACCAAGTTGATCGCGTTCACATATTTTTCACTCGTCAGCAAATATAGCTGGAATAGTACACTTCTGGCAGAAAAGTTGGTGGCGCCTTTTTACCCCCAACCAATAAGAAACATCCTAGGTTTTGTTGTCTCTTATATATACATCATATCACTACAATAAAACCTAAGCTTGCATACTCTCACAACATCAAAATCACTCTTGAAGTTGTCAAATTCAAAGGCTCATTTTCACAATAGGGACCTACTCAAACGTTCTCAGTGTTTCAAACTTTTGTTGTGATTGAGTCTTTGCTTTATGTTTGAAAACGTTGCCTATTACTCAAGTTCACTATTAGTAGGTGCTTTCTTATTCAGTTTTTATCACTAAAATGTCATCTAGAGTTAGTAGACAAAAAACTGGACTTAGCTTGATTATTGCTTCAGTTAGAGTTAGCTGAGTCAGTGGATGCAATAGAGTTATTGCATTGGAGTTCATTGTAATAAAGTTATTACAACTTGAGGAATGGTTAAGATTTTAATCCTTAAACCATGAAGTCTGTATTCAAGGTTGCTTGAGATTAGTGAAGTTTTTGAAAATCGTACGAGGTAGGTAGTGGATTTTCACCCTTGAACAAGAAATTTTCACGTAAAAGATTATGCATTGTTCTTTTACGTCTACTTTTCTTTTACTCTTGTTCATAACTACATACAATAGTTGGGACCAGGTCTCTTGGCTAGTGGTCTATTCGTGTAGTTCTACAGAAGAAGAAGTAAATTGATGCAAGGCTATGATTTTAGGATTCTTCCAAGTACAAAAAAGAAAGGACTTCACTCTAGTTTCTTTCTTGTTTTATTTTTATTAATTTATAGTATCCCCATTTGTAATATAGCTATAAACTGTGATAAACATATTGATGATCATATTTAGTTCTCTAAGTTCTTGTCTCTTACATGTTTACTGGTACTCATTAAGTTTGGCAGATAAGGTCTATTCCTGCTTACGTGTACTTATTCTATTTTATGTGTTTTTATCATTAATTAAAAAAAGCTGCTAGTAAAAGGGAACGTTATTAAATAAAATTACCTATAATTACATTTTCAGTAACTTGCTTGTATGTGATCCATCAAACATAATTAGTCATAGTGTAATTTAATTTATTATACGTGAATTAATTATTATTTACTATAAAATTTATTAAACAAAATCACTTGTAATTACATTTAATAACCTGTTTGTGTACGAGATACATCTTATCCAATTATAGTAGGAAAGTGACCAAAAAAATTTACAACATGACTAATCATAGTTTGAGAATACTATAAATTAATTCCTAATAATGTTTATTTTAGTGTACAAATGCAATTGTAGTATGCAAATGATTAGAAAATTTAAGATATGGCTAATGAGTAATGACACTTTGAAAAGGCAATAAATTAATTTCTAAAATATTTATTTTAGTGTACAAATTTATATTTAATTGGGCAATTCTATACACGGTAAAAATGTTAAACCAAGTTTTATTAGGAAAATAATCTATAGTATCATTTACTTTTCTAATTTAATACAAAAACATTCCTATAAATTCCTACTTGATTTTGCTCAATACTGTAAAAATTCTTCAAACACATGTTTTTTTTTTTTTTATTATTATTATGAAGAAGACTTTCATGTACAATTTTATCCCATCAAAAGAAGAAGAAGAAGCATGCAAAGACAGTAACATCCCATGGCAAGTGACTCGTAGCGTAGTAGAAATTCGTGATATTTATCCTACCCCGGTCATAGACCCACAAAATCCGTGGCAGATCAAGAAGGTTGTCACGTATTTTGAGGAGTTCGCCGGGAGACTGGTGTTGCCATTTGCAGACACTTTCGAACATGTTTTTCGATATTGGACATTGGACACAGTCAAATTTGTAACGTCAGGGCACAAAAAAGATGTTGACTTATGGGATGTTACTGAAGAGAACAACCCTAAAAATTGTGAAGGGGCTTATGTTCAAATGATGCCTAGTGAGAACTATGCACTTGTTTGTGTGGATTTATTCACAGATCATGGATTGAGCGTTGATGATGAAATAGGACTGTATTGGGATCCTAATTCGTCAAATTTTAAATTCAAGTTAGTTAAAAAGGGCCATGTTTAATGAAATCTTGTGATGATTTTTCTAAGGAGATTGAAAAATTATTATAATTATGTTTACAAAGGATCTTTTGACGAGATCTTGTGATAATTTTTGTATAAAGATAGAAAGATTGTTATAATCATACTTATAAGAAGTTTATTTAGAAATAATTATTTTCTTATTTTCTCATTAATTAGAATATCATGTTACTCTTTTATCAAAAAAAAATATTATGTTACTCGAGAAAATTTAAGGAAATGTGTCTTTTAAGTCTTGAATGAAAGATTGGTGACATTGACCAACATATAGGATCAAACATCATTAGGAAACTTGATTAAGTTAATTGTAGACTTGATTAATATTTTCAAAACTTTCTAATCTTTTCAAAAATATAAATCAACTCAACCCACACCCCTCTTCAATCCAAATCAACCACTCTCTCCTCTCTCCCGACAGCTTCTCTCAACTCTCTCCCAACCAACAGTTCTGTAAAAATTTTCCCTTCAACCCCCTACGACTTCTACCTCCGATGACAAATAGTTGGGCTTCGAGTTCCCCTCTTTAATTCAAATGAACCCGTCTCTCATCCCTCTCTCGATAGCTTCTCTCAACTCTCTCCCAACCAACTGTTCTGCAAAGTTCTCATTTCAATCGTTGGTGACTTCAACATCCGACTAAAAATAGTTGGGCTTCAAGTTCCTTTTCGACTTTAACCTTCAATCGACATGACAACCTTGCTCTCCGGCCACAACAGCTTTGAATTGTTCATCGTTCCTCTTCTTCTTTCACAGGTAAAAATTTATGGCCTTTTTAGTTTTGAAGAAAATGAGGAACTTGAGCAAACTTCTCTTATAGTATTGGTTAATAATTTTAATATTTGTTGCATTAATTTGAAATGCGATCTGAATAAAACCCTAATTTCTGATATTTCTTCTCTTCTCTTTTTGAAGTAAATTATGATATTTTGTTGTTTGTTGCATTTTTTTGAAGTTTGATTTTTATTGTTTGTGTTTATAAAAATAAAATGACTATTTGGGTTGATTTGTTCTGTTCTTGTTCTTGATAAAAATAGCGAAATTATTGTTTTTTTGTTGAACAAAATCGTGCTACTATTTTTGTTTCCTCCAATAGATTACCCATTTGATGCAACATGTTAACCATCTGATGCAACAGATTTATCATATGATACAACAGATCAAATATCTATGCACTAGAGGAACCATCAAATTACAATTTTGATGCAACAGATTAATAATCTGATGCAACAGATTTACCATATGTTGCAACAAATTAACTATCAGATAAAAAATGATGCAACTAATTTACCATCTGGTACAATGGAAGAACCATCAGATTAATGATATGATGCAACAGATAAACCTCCTGTTGGATAAAATCCTATCAACTCTTTCAACAAAAAATATCCAAGACTTGATTTTTCCAATTGATAATTCATCTACCATAATAGACAACCCTATGTTGGTAGAAAACTAAATATTATTGACCGTTGATAACTATTCCAACAGATCACTCATGTGTTGCAACAGATATGTGACATGTTGCATTGACCATTCATCTTTCTCAACAGATGAGTGATATATTTTGTATTATCGTAACAGATTTCTCAGTTGTTGTTGCAGGTTAGTTAACTGCTCTGATAGATCACTCATATATTGCAACAGATGTGTGATTTGTTGCATAAACCATTCATCTTTCTCAACAGATGAGTGGTATATTTTGTATTACCGCAATAGATTACTCAGTCGTTGCTATGAATTATTTAACTGTTCTCATATGTTGCAATAGATGATGTCACAACAGATGTGTGATCTGTTGCACAGACCATTTATTTTTCTCAACAGATGAGTGATATGTTTTGTATTGTCGCAATAGATTACTCAGCCATTGTGATAGATTATTTAAGTATTCCAACAGATCACTCATATGTTGCAACAGATGATGCTGCAATAGATGTGTGATCTACTCTACAGACTATTTATTTTTCTCAATAGATGAGTAATTTATTTTGTATTATCGCAATAGATTACTCATCTATTGCAATAAGTTATTTAATTATCCTAATGGATCACTCATATGTCGCAACAATGTATGATTTGTTGCACAAATCATTCATCTGTCTTAAAAGATGAGTGATATATTTTGTATTATTTCAACAGATTACTCATTCGCTATAATAGGCTGGTTATATGTTGCAACAGATATACTACCTGGTACAACAGGTCGGTGATCTACTGCAACTGTTATTTTACTATTTTTCTTATTTGATTTACTGTTATCTTTTTTTAATGATGCATTAATCAACTATAATATATTTTTTTATGTTTCTGTTAATTTTAGATAATATGGTTCCCAAAAGAATAAAAACCGAATCAAGTCTAAGTAAAGGAACAAATGAAGCAGCTAGGCTACATCCATCACTCTATGAGCTTGCTTTATAAGCATTATCTCAATTGGGAGCAGAATATGATAAACACAGGGAGGAGGGATATTTCAAAAGAAATGATGCAAATGCTAATAACCCTTCCATTAAAGAGTTGGTCAAAGCCTTCAACATTGATCATTATCCTGTGAGAATGTAGTGCGATTGTGCCATAGATTTAACGGGTGATTTCGTGGTTAAGTCAGCCATAGGAAAATCTTTCGACGCCTTCAAAAAAATACTTCAAGAACAAAAATTGGATGCTTATTTTAGGAACAACTTCTTTGGGAAATATCTTGATTTTCCAGATGATAACAATGCTCGTTTCTAAATGAAAATGGTATATGAACTTCTCAAGCGTAGGTTTATGTATGAAAACAAAGATAAGATGATCAGGTGTGGATAAATTACTGTGGCATACCTGTTTGTTTTGGTTGGAAGGAGTTTTCCATATTTACTGGACTAAAATGTTATTCTCCTTCTCAAGTTATACCTATTCTAACTAAAAAAAAAGCATCCCGCACACCCAAAAAAGGCGAAGGCAAGTCGTGTGATCGTGATGACCTGGTGTCAATTGTTGGTCCAAGCCTCAAAAACAAAAATTTGATAGAAGCGTTGAAAGGTAAAGGACTTTCAAAGAAGCACAAGCAGTCATTATGCTTGGTTTGTTTTGTACATAATATTCTTTGGGCGAGAGATGTTAACAACAACATAAGCCTCGGTTTAATAAAGCTCTCCGAGGATCTTAAGGAGTTTAACAGCTATCCTTGGGGGTATGAAAGCTTCAAAATGACTGTCAAATATTTATTGACTCCATTAGTGCCAAAGACAGTCCACTTATATGGCTTCCCATGGGCTTTCATGGTAAATGTTTCTTTCTTCTATTATGATATCATCATTTTTTTACTTAATAATGGTTTTGATTTATTAGCGTTATTTTATAGGCTTGGGTGTTGAATCTATTTCTTATTTGAGACAACAAGTGAACAACCAGGAAGGAGTTTCCTATCCAAGAATCTTGAGATGGTTGTCGGCCAAAACTGATAAAAATACAAAATTTCTTGACATCTTCAACCCCCTGAAGGATGCAGTTTGTATAATTATAATTAATTTTTTCTTTTAATTAATGATTTTTTTGAATGATCTAATCATCATTCTAATATATGCAATGATTTATGTTAGATTGTGCATCCGTTGCTAGTTCCGATCAATCAAGAGTTGAATATGCCATTTTTTCTTACTTTACAATCTATGTAAACCTTATCGGACCCTAAGGTCATCGACAAAATAAAAATGGAATTGTTTAGAGCAACAACCATTAGAAGAAAAATAATTTTGGAGGGTGGGTTTGTTATTGTTGATGGTCTTAGTGGTGATAGAGCTGTTGGTGGTGGTAGTGGTACTGTTGTTGGTGCTAATGATGCTCTTCTTACAGTATTTAAAGCAAACCATTATGAGTATGATCATATTGGTTATACAGATTTTGCCTCTCCCAGCAAATGTTCTACATGCAAATGTCAAGACTATAGGGCAAAACATGATGTAGTGATTAATGATATTAATGCATTAACTGCTTCTGTAAAGGAATTGACATATAAGAGGGGTCTCATTCCATCATAGAGGATTTTATTTCCATCCTCTCCATTAGAGATTAGGGCTAAGAGGAGAAGGGAAGTGATTTCCAGGGCATTATCAAGAATCCAAAAAAGCAAAATTACAACTCTTCTGTCTATGTGTTGCACTGAGAAATATACAATGTCCAAAAGAGAGCAGCACGAGATGAAGAAGGTGAATATATATGTCTTCCAACTGACAAAATAAACAGACACATATTTGTTTCAACAGATGACTCACCTGCTGAAAATTATCAAATAGATATATACATCTGTTGCAATAGTTGACTGACTTATTGCACCAGATAAAGTATCTGGTGCAACATATGTCTTGTCTATTTTAGCAAATCAAATAGTTCTTTGTACCACTTTTATTTGTATTAACAAATGACCTATCTGTTGCAACAAATGATTCATATGTTGCAACGGATGGTTCATCCTTTGGAAATTATCATACAGGGTCTTCCTCATATAGAAATTTATCCCAACAGTTGATTCATTGTTGCAACATAAATATAATCTATTTGGGACAATTTAAAGTGGGAGAAAGACCTGTTTGATTTGCTAGATGAGATGAGTTATCCTTTTCTATTTTATTGTATCTCTGTGATTAGCATTGACCAATTCTGGCTTTTCAGATAGATGTAGAAGAAGCTATTGCTTAACAACATTGACAATATGCTACTCTTTTTATGAAAATACAGAGAATAAAAAGCGTAGAAACCGTACGTAAGTGACAATAAAGATCCACGACGAGCAAAACTGAATTTCATAGCACCGGATGAAGAACAACTTGTCCATACTGAGTAGATCTTTATAGCTTGAGCATGTCAAATTTATCAATAGCATCATACTTAAATTGTTTTTGATGTATTTGTCGGGATCTGTACCCATAATAATTTATTTACATTTCATTTATTCATTGACTTATTTCAGCTAATTTATGAAGGCTTCGATTTATTTTATTTTGTCTATGAATTTTATTTATTCCTTAGATTTGAACTTATTAATTGAAAAAGAACACTAGATTCAAATATTGCAACAGATAATATATCTATTACAACAGACAACACATCTATTGGAAAAATCAGACAGATTTAGACATATATTGCAACAGGTAGGTAATCTATTAGAATTTATCAAATAGGTCTTCCCATTGTTGTAATAGATGGACTTAGACAGAAACATCAAGATAATGCAATAGATGACCAACCTATTACAACAAATAAGCTATATGTCAAAATAGGTAGAATAACTATTACAACGGATGGAGAATCTGTTGCATTATAAAAATTCCACTTTCGTTGGACATAAAAAATTACCACTACGTGTAAAAAGATTAAAGTGAATTGAAATAAGAAAGTCAAAACCCATCGACGGTGTTCAGTTCAAACACCTAAAATAAAATAGGCATCAAGTAGACACTGTTCATTTTAAACACGTAAAATAAAATAGGCATCAAATGTGTCAGTCTGGCACATTTTGCCGACTTGCCGTTACTTGGCCCCCAACAGTCATCCCCCCTCCATTGTATTATATATTCATCTTCCTCCTAAAATTTAACCCTAAATTTCAAAATCTTATTCTTCGTCATCATTTTCTTTTATCTATCTAAATTCTTCAAATTATTTCTTTTATTTTTTCCAACTGAGCTTGACAATGTCGAGCGTATCTTCCACTATTTTTTGTGATAAAGGATTTTGATTTTGTAAGTGTGGTCATGAAACTCTATTAAAGACTTCTTGGACTCAACAAAATCCGAATTGTAGGTTTTTTACTTATAAGATTTCAAAGGTAATATTTTTTTCATTTAATTAGGTGATTAATTATTGACTTGTAATTGTTTTGTAACTGTGTTCTCTTTTTTATAGAAATTGGGTGGATGCGATTACTTTGATTGGTATGAAGAACGACACCCTTCACAAGCAAATCATGTAATCTGGGGTTTGTTGAACAAAGTCAAGACTTTTGAAGAGAAACAAAATCGATCAAGAAGATACTACATTGTTGTTGTTATTGCTACTAGTTTGGTATTGTTGGGCACATGGATATTCAAGCCTAATTGCAAAAAATTTCATGGTGGTGTGTGTATTTGCTACTGGTTTGGTGTTGTCGAGCACATGGATATTCAAGTGTAACTATTGGAAAATATCAAAAAGATTTAGGCATATATTGTAAAATTTAGGTCATCTATTAGAAATTATCAAATAGGTCTTCCCACTATTACAACAAATTAGACTTAGATTAGATTATTAGATTATTCATCGAAATAACATCGGTGTGATGCAATAGATGACCAACCTATTATAATAGATAAACTATATGCCAGAACAGTTTAAATATATTTTACAACAGATAGACAATCTATTGCATTATAAAAAACTCAACCTTCATCAGAAAAAATTATTGCCACTACATATACATGTAATAAAGTGAAGGGTGACTTGAAATTAAAAATTGCTATTTCACCGGCTCTTCTATATACATAGGCTTCAAGCGTCCAGTTAGTACCCCATAAACCCAGACCTCTTGCAGGTTTACCACAGCATTGTCATACAGACAAGTCGTTGGCTCGGCCATTTCTGTGTCGGTCAGCAAATATTCGATGTGTGCAAGAGCGTGCGAGCCGCTCGCTTTAGCGGCATCATATTTTGGAAGGATCATTCCCTTGTTTCGACCTTCAAAATCCCATGATTTCTTCTTCAACACTTCATTTGGAAAATGATTCATCAATTTACTCTCCCTCAATAAGATGGGCAACAATACCATTAGTGTCTTCACGAGGAAAAAAAGATCCAAATCGTCGACGAGAGGTACGTTGGAGTCATAAACATTGATCTTTTCCTCTTTGAGTAGTATCTCAACAGCCTGATAATGCATGTTGTTCATGCTAATGACTGTAAAAATCCTTTTTGCCTCGGTCCAGCTCTTGCCGTGTGGATTTGGCCTCTCTCCTCTCACATATTTTATCATTTCTTCTTCATCCAAGACCAATGTAGGAACTAGGAAATCAAGTCTCATGCCAAGGTCTAAAGCCTCCCCATTGAGTTAATCATACCTATCCTTGAGCTTCTTGCAGAAGTCGAGGTCTATTATCCTATCGGTAGCATCATGAGTTTCTTGGTACATTAATTGCCTTTTCCTCATGAGGCAGAGAATTATGTCAACATGCTGTGATATAAGAAGTTAATTTTTAAATAGATTAGTAATTGTAAAGATGCAATGGATGGTCTATCTGTTGCATAGGGTCCTCTGAATTAATAATCCAATGCAACTTATGCAACAGATGGATAAGAAGTTGCAACAGAACCACTACCAGTTGCACCAGTATACCCAGCTGTTGCAACAGATATGAAATCTATTGTGTAGATTCTTCTTCATGGGGTAGATTAGAAGGGCTAGGTTAGAAAAAGTAAACTTTCCTTGTCCTCATACAGAATACGCATATTAGTCATAGTCTGGAATTCTTGGGGGGAAAAGGGAGGCCTGGGGCAATCTGGTGCGCCTAGCTTGACATTCTTTGCCTATCGCAGATCTCTCTTCTCTTCAATGCCAAGTTTCATGTATATGTCTACCTTCTTGACTAGCCCCTGAATTTCAACAGATTTTGGAGAGGAAGGAATTGTAATTTCTTTTAACTTCCGACCGGAGAGTACATCTCTAATTGTTCTTTTCTTTCTCCTAACCAACACTGTAAGAGTGTGTGGCTCCCTCACCTTCTTAGATGGTATGACACACCTCTTGGATTTGAATTTCTTGATAGCTTTAGAGATAGCCTCTACTTTTTCAAAGAGTTTATCCTGTCTGTCCTTGCACTCTTCCCATTCGCAACGAGAATACGAGGGTGGAGAGGGGTAAGAGGGACCTGTGTAAGGGTGAAAAGGGGTGTTTTCAAACATATTTATTCTTTCTTGAGCATCAATATGCTTATCATCACAAGTGTTAGCAGTATCGCATGCCTTCTACCAGCACCAACAACTCTACCAGAAGAAGTACCCAAATCTGCCTTAGTAGGTTGGTCATGAAGAGCCTCAACATTAGTCTAACCTTGCCTAATTCTCTTCTTATGGCTGCTGCTCCAGCCAATTCCTTCTTTATTAACTCTACCATTGGGTTTGTTATAGTATCAACATGACCTAGAGTAATATAAGAAGTCATCACCGACTTTTCCTCAGTAGGCATGATCCATGGATGCACAACCTATAAAAAAGAAAAAAAGATAGTTGCATTTAAGTCATATAATATAATAATTTTCACAATTAGGCTATATTTTAAAAAAAGACCTATCTGTTGCAAAGTTTGCAGTATGTGGTTAAAATCTGTTTGAGTCTTATTCAGAGAAACAGAGCAACACTTGGATAATCTGATGCAAAATATCAATTATCTATTGCAACAGTTGCATAAAATGGGTAATCTGTTATGCAACAGATGATCTTTACATCACAACAGATGAATAATATGCTATCAGATTACATATCTATTGTATAATTTGTAATAGATGGTTAATCTGTTAGGAGTCGAGTTTAGAGAACCAAAGCAACAGATGGGTAATCTGATGTAAGATATCAATCGTACCCTATCACAACAGATGTCCCATCTGGTGCATCAGATATAACATCTGTTGCACCAGATATAACATCTATTCAATATCTTTCTTTGAGTAAAATTATTTTACTTGAAGAAGATGTACTGCATTATCCGGAGGGTTAAAGAGATCAACCTCCTTAATATTGGTTTTGCTCTTTGTATCCAACCACCTAAATATCCTTGGATGAGAAACCTCATCCGGGTAATCCATTAACTACTTTCGGAGGGGAGGAATAGCTTCAATGCCCAAGTCTAAAAATGTAAACAGGAAGTAAGTAAAAAAAAGTCATAATAACTATATTCAATATAAATTAATGGATGAGTAAAATTAGTGATTAATATTACAATGAAAGCCCAATGAAAGCTGTATAATGTAGTCGTTCCTGAGGATAGCTTTGTCAGTAAATATTGGATAGTCAAGTAGAAGCTGTCATATCCCCAGGGATAATTTTTAAATTTATCAAAATCCTCAGCATGCGCCAACAAATCATCTTCTATGACCTTGTTAACGTCTCTTGCCAATATAACCGAATGATCAAACAAAACTAAGAATAATTTCTCCCTGTACTGCTCTGGTATAGTTTTATCCTCGAGATCTTTCAACAAATCCGATGCTTTGTAGCCACGTCGAGCAATGTCAAACAACCCATCTATTTTTTCCTTGCATTTACTTGCCTTGGATCTTTTATGGGGTAGTGGTCCTTATGGACGGTGGTATCTCAAGCCCGTCACTATGGAAAACTCTTGCAAGCCAAAACAAACAAGCATACCACAGTAGTTGATCCATATTTCATCCATATTTTTTTTACCCCTCTCCTCTAGATCTTTATCTTCCCCCCCACACTTAATCATATGCTTGAGAAGACCATATACCATCGTCATAGCAAAATAGATACAGACTGAGGGGTCCTCAAGCAGATCAAGAAAGTTTCCAAAGAAGCTCTTCTTAAAAAGTCCGCCTATGTTTTCGTTCTTCATAATTTTCATAAAATGTTCAAAAAATTTCTCCACCTGACATTTAAGTACAATTTGACCAGTTAGTTGTTTTTATTTTAGGTCATTTATCGGCATCGCAACTTGAAACCTGTCAATACTACAAGTTTTGATAGGATCATACTGGGATGTCGATATTAATTCACGCCCCATTGGTGATCCATTATCATCATGTTGATGATCATCCTCTTTCTCTTTCTCACTCTCCAATTCCTTCTCTTTCTCACTTTCATTTTCTTCATCACCATCTATAGACCCTTGTCCACCTCTCTCAACATTCTTTTCATATCTTTCCTCGCCTTCACTTTTCCCTGACTGAGATTGTTTAGAAAGCTCCTCCGAATCCCTCTATACTGTAGCCTTTGTGTGGTCAAACGTTGATCCACTTTCACTTTCTTTTCTTTTGGGAGATATGTTTTACCTACAAACAAAGAAAAACAAAAATTACATTACAATTGATGTATGCATAAATTTTAAAAAATACATTACAAACACCATGAATACGGACACACCCACAGCCACCACCATAAACAACACCAACCAATGCTACAAACAAACACCACGAATACAAACACCACCAACAGCCACCACAAACACCACCAACCAATGCCACCACGATGACCACAAAGACCACCACCACCACCAATACAACAAACACCATCCAACAATACAACGACAGTCAACAGAACACTAGGACGGAAACTAGGAATTTCTCGAGTTCTTCCTACAATTTTACCATCAAAACTCAAAATTGTAAACCCATTCTTGAATATAATACAACTAAAAGTTTTATTTTTCATCATTAACTTAAAAGCTCTTTTTTTTTTTAGAAAAAAGTACAAATATAGAGCTCTTCTCGAACTTTATTGCCTACAAAGATAAAGAAAACAACAGATACAAGCAAGAATAAAGTTGAAAATAATACCTATGTGGTCGAAAAAGAGAAGAAAAATGATCTGTTATGGAGGGTTGAGCAAATTTGTTGAGTAGTTATTGTATGTACTATATTGTTAAGTGAGAATGAGAGAGAAAGAGCGAGAACTCAAGATTTGAAATGATGAAATGTTTTGTATGGGTTGATTTGTATTTTAGAAAAGAATGACAAGTTTTGAAAATTTTAATTTGGTCTGAATTGATCTTAATTATTTTTAAAATCATAAAATATATGCGTAATTTTTAACTCTCATCATGCAATTGACGAAAGGGTAACTCAATTGAAATTGTATAAAAATAATTAAAGTTGTAGTTGATCGAGTACTCTAGTTGACGACTCTGGTCGGGAGGAATGCAGTATCGTCTTATCATGTAATTATCAAAAGACTCAATTGAAGTTGTAGTTGACCCTATGAGAACTCACATTCAATTAAGGTATTATTCTAACATATGAACTCAATTGAAATCATATATAAACAAATGTTCAACTTGTTGCAATAGATGTCTTTTCTGTTGGATCAAATCAAACAGATTAGGTAATCTATTATAATATATTATGCATCTATTGTAAACTATCAAATAGATTACACTATTTGTTGCAACAGATCATGAATCTGTTGTAAACTATCAAACAGATTAAGTCATCTTTAAGTCGGATTACCTATCTGTTGTAAATTATCAAATGGATTAAGTCATATGTCGTAATAGATTACCCATCTGTTATAAATTATTAAATAGGCGTTGTCATCTATTATAGTTGACATTATGAGAACTCACCCTTAGTCCTAGATTAATCAATTAAGGTATTAGTTGAACATATGAGGTAGTAAGAATCGGTACGGCTCAGTGTGATCGATCGATGACTCTGGTCGGGAGGAACACAGTACCGTCTCATAATCCAATTGCCAAAAGACTCAATTAAAGTTGTAGTTGACCCTATGAGAACTCACCCCTAGTCCTAGGTTATTCAATTAAGGAATTAGTACCTTATCCTAGATTAATCAATTAAGGTATTAGTTGAACATATGAGGTAATAAGAATCGATTCAGCTCAGAATTATCGATCGATGACTCTGGTTGGGAGAAATGCATCACCGTCTCATCATGCAATTGCTAAAAAACTCAATTGAAGTTATAGTTGACCCTATGAGAACTCACCCCTAGTCCTTGATTATTCAATTAAGGTATTAGTACCCTAGTTTTGGATTAATCAATTAAGGTATTAGTCTAACATATGAGGTAGTAAGAATTATTTTGCTCAAAGTGATCGATCGACAACTCTGATCGGGAGAAACACAGTACTGTCTCATCATGCAATTACCAAAAGACTCAATTGAAGTTATTGTTAACCTAATGAGAACTCACCCCTAGTCCTACATTATTCAATTAAGGCATTAGTACCCCAGTCCTAGATTAATCAATTAAGGTATTAGTCTAACATATGAGGTAGTAAGAATCGATTTAGCTCAGAGTGATCGATCGACGACTCTGGTCGGGAGAAACGCAATATCGTCTCATCATGCAATTGCCAAAAGACCCAATTGAAGTTGTAGTTAACCATATGAGAACTCACATTCAATTAAGGTAATAGTCTAACATATGAACTCAATTAAAATTATATATAAGCAAATGTTCAACCTATTGCAACAGATGTATTTTTTGTTGGATCAAATCAAACAGATTAGGTAATCTGTTGCAACATACTGTGCATCTGTTGTAAACTATCAAACAAATTATGTCATTTGTTGCGATAAATCACAAATCTGTTATAAACTATCTAACAAATTAAGTTATCTATTGCACTTAAATATTTTAAGAGTTTTTTTTAATGCCATTTAGGTATTTCCTGTTCGAGATAAAAAAGTTAAAATACTAAGGCGGTAAAAAATATTAATTGGTACTACTTGGATAACTCAAAAATCTCCTGACTGAGTAGTCTTATCTGGTCTTTTCAATGTCACCATCTCCTCGTGCCCCTCAAAAGTTATTAGTGAATATTTAGAACCCCCCATATCTAGAACTCTCTTTCCTTTAGCCATAAAGTAGTCTAGAGTCAACTTATCACTACTCTTTATTCTCTATTCTCAATTATCTTTGTTTTTTTTCCCTCTTTTTTCTCTTCTTTCGGATAAGGATACTTTAGGATCTCAACCAATCAATATTTTTTCTCGACTGAACTGGATGTTCTGATTCGTTTGCTTTTTTGACATTGCAGGTACAGTTCATTATTGCTCTTTCCATCTTGTCTTCTTCTTTGTATGTCATTTAAATTGGATATTTACATCTATTGATATTAATGGTTTACCCATTACCAGTTTCCTATTTATTGAGAAAATTGAAGGAAAGATGACTTTTAAGTCTTGAATGAACGAACCGTTATTTTTATTAAAATATGCAAAAAAAGTCATCTATTGGGAGAACTTAAAAAACCTTGTTATCAGTATAATATTTTTTATATCTTTTGTTTGGTACTTTGGTGGTGCTGTTGTTGGGGTGGTGGTTGTGTTGGAATATATAATATTTGTATTGTGGATGGTATTGGAACATATGGTGTTGTTTCTTTTTTGTTGATGTTATTATTGGTGGTATTGCAACAGTTTCCTCAACTATTGTAACTGGTGAATCAGCTATTGGAATAGACGAAGCAACTATTTGAAGAAATCAAACCAGTAGCAAGGCTAGTTTGATTTATTCCAATAGTTGACCCATTTGTTTAAACATGTCATCCATCCATTGCAATGATGCCTCAGCGGTTGAAAAGATGGGTAATTTGTTGCATTATATTGGTCATCTGTTGATTGACTCAATTTTGTGTTACCCTTTTGTAATATTCTTTTTGTTTTCTTTTTATTCTTCTCTTGTTTGACATCAAATGTATTTCTCTTATTTGAAGACAAAAGAAAGTGAAACTGGATCCACTTTTGCCCAGCCAGCATTAAAGGCTAGAGTAAAGATGGGTTCAGAGGAATAAGCTACTTGCAAATGGAACCACTTTATATGTGGGAGGTATGTATTACTGATCAACCTATCATGAAAACACATATCTAGTACAATGATTTTGTGAATGTTTGTTCTTTACCTATTAGGAATTAATCCTTCAAACAAGATATGGCATTTTATAGTTAAGATTGTTAGGTTCAAACTGGTAAGGTTGAGGGACCAAGATGTGGTGTGATACCCCGTTACAATTTACTGATGGTTTATGCTCATGTTTTTGTGTCAAGTTTCGGGAAGTGTTCAAGTTTTTGGCGACAGTGTAAATATCCAATAGTGATTGGACCAGTTTTACTGACGAAATGAACTTGTTGAAAGGCCTCCAACCCTCGCATTACAACAAATAACGATGGATCTAATAGAAATTTCCTTGGTCCAAATTTATATGGATGGATTATTGGAGGAGACTAGGAGACTATTTTACAACAGAAGGTGTTTAGGAGAAAACCTGTGCGGGAAGAAGGAGGTTGAGAAGGCCATATATCATCTCAGTCCTTATTTAAGACAAAATAGAGGGTGGGAAGGAAAGTGTAGCGAAATTGGCTTATGAACTTGACATGAAAAATGAAAAAAATAGATGACCTGCGAATGTGAAAGTGTATCCAAAAATGAAAATCCATCAGTCGTTGAAGAAAAAGAAGAATGGTCAATAAGAACTGAGCTACTCACTTTGCTAGAGACTGTAACTAGCAAGGGCCTCAACGAAGACCCATAAAATGCAGGACCAAAACTCTAAGAAAGCAGCTTCACGAGCATGGAGGATGGTAAGATTGTCGGTCTGAATTGACATGTAGGTTTAAATTTTGACCGAAAATCTTACCACCTTTCATGCTCTTGAACCTTTTTCCTTGGAGTTCTAGTCCCGCACTTTGTGAGAGTCTTCATTGAGGCCATGCTCGCTAGTTGCATTCTTGAGCAAAGTGTCCAGCTCCAGTCCTATTGACCATTCTTCTTTTTTTTCATCGACTAACGGATTTTTATATTTGGATACACTTCCACATTTGAAGCTTATCAAGTTTTTTCATTTCTCATGTCAATTTCATTGGCCAATTTCACTATATTTTCCTTCCTACCCTGTGTTTCCTCTTAAATAAGGTCTGAGATGATATATGGCCTTCTCCACCTCCCCTTTTGTGCACAGGTATTCTCCCAAGCACCTTCTGCTGTAAAAAAGTCTCCTCCAGCAATCCATCCATATAAAATTAGACCAGGGGAATTTCTATTGGTTCATCGTTGTTTGATGCATTATGAGGCTTCGGAGGCCTTTCAAGAAGTCCATTACGCCATTAAAACTAGTCCAATCACTATTAGTTATTTACACTGCTACTAAAAACTTGAACCCTTTCCGAAACTTGACATAAAAACATGAGCATAAATCATTATTAAATTGTAACAGGGTACACCACCATCTTGGAACCCTTCGGCCTTATCAGTTCGCACCTATCAAACTAAAATGTACAATGCAGGATCGTGTTTGAAAGATCAGTGTCTAATTGATAAAAAACTGTATTCACAAAATCATTGCATTTTATGTGTGTCTATCACGGTAGCCTGATCAATAATATACATAACTCGCACCCATCAAAATGGGATCCATTGCACACACCTAATTCTTCTTACCCCATCAAGATATGTGAGACAGTGTTGTTTATTCATCTATACACATATGATGACTATTAAAAAAGAGGTGTGAAGAGTCATGACTTTTTATCGTAACACATTCAAAACAACTGATGAATTAAAATCTCCATCTTTTGCAACTGACGAATCAGCTGTTGGAAGAAATCAATATATCTCCTCCAATATATGGTCTATCTGTCGCAACAGATAATCCATATGTTGCAACAGATGGTAAATCTATTGCGATAGATCAAACTGTGTTTTTTATTCATCTGCACGCATGTGATTACTTTTTGCTAAAAATATTTATTTCAATTTAGTTGTCCTATTTATAAAATCAAGAGAATTTTATTATATTCTTCCAAGATTACCCCTATTATTAAATGACTACATAAAGTATATTATTCATATTTATACTTTCAAAACATAATTAATAAGGCCAATTTGGAAAAATAATTACCTAATTTATATTTTTATTAATTGGCATGCCAAGCCCATAGGGCCTAACTACTATGAAACGGAGGGACTATTAAAAAGAGGTGAAGAGTCATGATTTTTTATGTAACATATTCAAAATAGCTAATGAACCGAATACTCCATCTATTGAAACTGATGAATTAGCTGTTAGAAGATATCAAAACATCTCCTCCAATATTATTGTGCATCTATCGTAACAGATAATACATATATTGCATCAGATGTCTTATCTATTGCACAAACCATCTATTGTAACAGATGGTAAATCTGTTTTGATAGGCCATCTATTACACATTCAATCCATCTGTTGCAATAGATGCTAAATCTATTACAACAGATGGATGATCTATTGCAATAGCTCAATAATAACGGTTTTTATCGGGTCTTAAATTGCTATGAAAAGGCGAGAAGTAATTAATATAAAAGAAGAAGTCTTGACTTTTCACAGAAAACAAAATGCCACCAGTTTGAATGTAATTAATATAATGGAGCTGAACAGTCCTGCCTTTTGGCCTGACACGTCTAGATTCAATCCTCTATAAATAGGTCCCTCCTTAATCTTCATTCAACTCTATTTATTTCTTGCATTTTTTCTTTTCGTCTGACATCTTCAACCACTTCTCTTCAAAGAGCATATTCCTTTTTCGTTGAGGTAAGTTTTTTTCTAGTGTAAATTTACCAGTTGGTCGTATACGTTGTATATTACATTTTGGACTTTTTTCTTTATATTTTTCAATCCATGTATGTTTTAGATATGGCCAATCCTTTTTTGGACATTGTTATTCTATGCGACACAGTGCAAAAACTTTAGAGGTAGGTTAATAACCTGCAAAGCAAGTTGTTCGCTATGAGAGAGACAATGTTCATAGATATGCAGAGGCTGATGAGGGACCTACTGCTGCGAGTTGATTGGTCGGTTGTCATTAATGATGATGATGATGATAATAATAATTAGAATGTATTTTTTTTAGTGTATGTATTTTAATTTTTCTATATCGGATCTATACCTAATGTATTTTGTTTTTCGTTTAATGAAAAATTTACTTTTAGTCAGACTTTGGCATTTTAATTCTTATTCAATTTTTATTCTGTCTATTTCTTCTAATCTAATACATGTTAACATGTCGACTGTTGGAGGAAATGTTGAATCCAGTAGTACTAGCAATTTTGGCTTTTGAGTTCTTTTAACAGATGGACCATATGTTGGAACAGATTGGTCATCTGTTGGGTTTCTATCAATAGATTATCCAACTATTTCGATAGATTTGTCATCTGTTGGAGGAAAATATTACAGTTGTTTGTGCAACTGTTTAGAATAATTGTGGTCTATTGTATTGTTTAGTTTATGTTTTTCCTCTTTTTATTGATGCACAAGTTATTTAAAAAAAAAGATATTTTATATATAATAAATGATAGCATTAGGTTCACAACAATGAGTTAAATATAAAAAAAAGTCCACAACAAACAAACAAACAACACAAGTTTCTACAATTACAACGATCATGGTGGATTACGATTCGGGCATGTAGTTCTTTTGTGGCCAGCGCACTTACATATGGAGCACTTGTTTCTTCTTGATGAAAATGATTCTCCAACTCCACGCCTCCTCTTATATGGATTTATTCCCGGTTTGATAGCATTAGGTTCACAACAATGAGGTAAATATAAAAAAAGTCCACAACAAACAAACAACAACACAAGTTTCTACAATTACAATGATCATGGTGGATTACGATTCGGGCATGTAGTTCTTTTGTGGCCAGAGCACTTACATATGGAACACTTGTTTCTTCTTGATGAAAATGATTATCCAATGCCACTCCTCCTCTTATATGGCTTTCTTCCTGGTTTGATAGCATTAGGTTCATAACAATGAGTTAAATATAAAAAAAAAGTCCACAACAAACAAACAAACAAAAAACAACACAAGTTTCTACAATTACAACGATCATGGCGGATTACGATTCGGGCATGTAGTTCTTTTGTGGCCAGTGGACTTACATATGGAGCACTTGTTTCTTCTTGATAAAAATGATTCTCCAACTCCACGCCTCTTATATGGCTTTCTTCCCGGTTTGATAGTGCTCGGGTGTAATACCCCAAAAGTTCAGACATTTTTAGGATCATGCTTCAAATTCATGAGTAATAAATTTTAGTGATTTGGTAATGCTATGATGAATGTTGATTCATATTAAGCCTCAAAAGTGTCCTAGCTAATAGACGAATCAAAACATTTCCTTACCGATTGAATTCTTAAGAAGGATATTGGTATAGTCAACTTCAAATGAGAATCTCTCATTATGCTATGAATTTCTAAGATCATGACCCACCAAAATATCTATAATTGAATTATATTTCCAATGATATCAATTTTGCCTAAATTTGATATCAGAGCAAGGAGTTGTGCGCATTTTACTCCAGCATGTCAGGCTGGGAAACTGAGTGACGACATTCGTGATAAGCTGTCACAAGCGTAACGACTTATCACCAATGTCGTCATCCCTGGGTAGATTTCCACCCCCAGTGATAATATTTTGTGATAATTCATCACGCTCGTGATGGCCTATCACCAATGTCGTCAACCTTAACCAAAAAATCAAGATTTTACCTTTTTGTGACGATATTTCATGACAACTTATCACTAGCTTGACGACTTGTCACAAATGCCGTCAGCTATTGTTTTTTCAGCAATTGAGGAACGTTTTTGTAAGGGTATTTTGGTATTTTCCTTCACTTTTCACGACTTATAACTCTCAAGGAGCGTATTATCTTTCATTCTCTTTAGTTAAACATCTCAAAAAGCTATCTCATACACTCTCAACCACAAGATTAGGGTTTTCTCTCAAGATCATCTCCTCAAGAACAAGAACATTCTCTCTCAAAGGGGTTAAACCCTAGTTAAGAATAATCAAGAGGAAGCCTACGGATTTCTTCAATAACCTTCAGAAACATTAGATCTCTTTCAAGATTCAATCACTAAGGTATGCGTAGTATTCATCCATGGATCTCTTTCATCCATGGAGCTCAAGAATCATGTTTTAAATTATAAATTGTGATTTCCTTGTTCTGTTATGACTATATTCATGTTGATGATTATTTTTTGGATTCAAGGTTGTATCTTGATGTGTTTTTCATGAAGCATGTAAGTAGGTTAGTTGAAACCCATGAATTTTGGGTGGATTAAGATTGTCAAATTGATAAGTACACCTATGCCTAAAGTTATGCATGTAAAGTGTTTGATAAAATTCAAAGAATGATAGAATCCATGTTTTTATAACTTAATAGTGCTTAAATGACAAGCCTATGTTCTATTCTTTATGACTCCACATAAACTCCACGTTATTGTTGTGTGTTATTATTGTGATATGAAATAAGCATGATATTGAAGCAATGGGAGTATATACATGTTGTGTGCATCCCCTTCCATGTATAACATGTTGAGAGCCAAGTGTAGTATGAAATTCCCTACTTATGATATTGTGAATTGTGGACTCTATTCTTATGATCAAGTCAGTCATGTGTGTTAGTTTCCTTCCATCGAGTCCTGGGGATACTTGTACCTAAAAAATATAGTTGTATGCCTAGAGTCATGTCATGTTATCATGATACTCTCAGTCAAGCCATGATCTATAGAACTCAGACAGTCATGTGAATTAGAAAATCTCAGAAATCTCATGATCTCAGTTAATTCTCAGATAATAGTTCTATTTTGTCAGTCAACAGAAGTCAGTTACTCAATTCATGTACAGTCAGTTAATCATGTTCAATCTCTTTAGATGGGAGTAGAAGTTAGCACCGAGTGAACCCAAGGATGGGAACTCATCTGCCAGATAAGGGTGTGATTCTTAGCAGTCATCCTTGTGTTCTAGAACTACGCAGCCAGAGTAAGTTGAGACATCTTAACCTGTCAGATTAGGGTTGATGAGGTGATTCAACCTGTCAAACCAGGGTCCCACCATTCTCATTAGAGTAACCTTATAGATAAGGGTCACTCACAGCTTTTCCTTATTAATGGCGTGGTATTGACACCCTTCTAATTAAGGCACAGATCGGACCCCAGCTCATCTATTACAGTATATTTGGGGCATGTCGATTAAACAACTACTTCCCACAGTTTCAGTCTCAGTCTCAGTAAAAGAACTTAGATAGATCTTAAGATTTCAGTATACCAGGATTGTCAAATAAATAGTCAATTTAACTACAGTATGGAACTCAGGTAGTTCCATCGGATTGAGGACTGTCAGACACAGCCATCCATGTTATCAGAAATCCCAGTATTAGTCATGTTAGATATCAATAAACCATGTATTAGCATACAGATCTAGATATGACGTATTCACGATCTCAGTTACTATATATGTATGTTTCTACTCTCACGTTCATATTAGTCATTCAGTTAGCACTGCTCATACATGTAAGCCCTTTTGCATATAGCCTACCTCACTTGTATACTCAGTACTTTCAGTTGTACTGACACATTTGCGCTATGGTGCTTTCTTTTATGTTACACCATAGGTTTAGAGCCATGAGTTCCAGATCAGCAGTAGTAGTTGTATTTCAGTATACAGAGTTGCAGTGAGTCCTCTTCATTCGAGGACGATATGATTTGACTTTATTTATTTTCTTCGATTATCTTTTAGTTTACGGAGTTAGTTGGAGACATGTTCCTTCAACTCCTTACTCAGAAATTATTTAGAGGCTTTCAGATTTAGTTTAGATTTATCTCAGACTTTAGTTGTTTTGGGTATTTGTTACCCCATATAGATGTTATAATTTGTCAGATATTTTATTCAGTTGAACCTTATGGCCTATTGTTCATGTTTTCCGCATTTTACATGTATGTTATGCAGTTTACAGGTACATATATCAGTCATGGGTCAGCTTGTGGTCCTTCGAGGTCATAAGCAGCGTGTAGCATTCCGGTTTAGAAAAATGGAGTGTTACAAACTTGGTTTCAAAGTCTAAGGTTCAATAGTGTCCAAGGAAGTTTGAAAGCCATATCTAGTAGAGTTTTGTAAATGGGTGTGTTGCGTGCCGTATTTATGTGCAGGAGGCTATAAGAAGTTTTAGGAATAGTTCCCTTATTTCAGTTTCATGTCGTGTTAGTGGGCAATGCCCAAACAAACTCTATGCTCCTCAAACCTAACAGGATTAGGAAAATTCTCCTGATGTCGTTACTGGTATGTTGCAGATTTTCCATGTTCATTTTTATGCTTTGCTAGATCTAGGTGCATCCTTATCTTTTGTTAATCCTTATATTGCAGGAGATTTTGGAATCAGTCCCAAAATTTTAGCAGAACCCTTTTCAGTCTCTACCCTAGTTGGTAAAACCATCATAGCTCAGTAGGTATACAGGAACTGCCCAGTTATGATATTTTATAAAGCCACATCAGCAGATTTAGTCGAGTTAGAGATGACTGATTTTGATGTCATCTCAGCATGGATTCACTTTATTCCTGCTATGCCACAGTCGACTGAAGAAATGGGATAGTTCAATTTCAATTCCCAAATAAGTCCATCCTAGAGTGGAAGGGTAATACTTCATCTTTCAGGGGTTAGCTTATTTCCTAACTTCGGGCAAGGAAAATGATATCTAAGGGATATGTTTATCATCTCGTTCATATTAAAGACTCTAGTTTCGAATCTCCTAGTCTCGAATCAGTCCTAGTTGTAAATGAGTATTCAGACGTGTTTCCTGGAGATCTTTTAAGCATTCCTCCCAAAGGGAAAATAGACTTCGAAATTGACCTTATTCCAGATACTCAGCCTATTTCTATTCTTCCCTACAGAATGGCACTTGCAGAATCAAAAAACTGAAAGAACAATTGAAGGATCTCTTAGATAAAGGATTCATTAGACCCAGCATTTCCTCGTGGGGTGCACCAGTCTTATTCATGCGTAAGAAAGACGGTTTTCTCAGGATGTACATTGATTACCGTCAGCTCAATAAAGTTATGATCAAGAACAAATATCCTCTTCCTAGGATAGATAACTTGTTTGACCAACTTCAGGGTGCCAGTTATTTCTCCAAGATAGACCTCAGATCAGGCTATTATCAACTCAGAGTTAGAGAATGTGACATCTCAAAGACAGCTTTTCGTACTCGGTATGGTCACTTTGAGTTTCTAGTTATGTCCTTTGGTCTTACCAATTCCCCATCCGCTTTCATAGACTTGATGAACCATGTGTTCAAGTAGTACTTAGACATGTTCATCATAGTCTTCATAGATGATATCCTGGTCTATTCCCGCACAGAGCACGATCATGCAGACCATCTCAGAATTGTTCTTTAGACCCTTAGAGATCACCAGCTATTCTCCAAATTCAGTAAGTGCGAGTTTTGTCTAAGGTCAGTAGCATTTCTTGGCCATATTATTTTTGGCGATGGCATTAGAGTAGATCCTCAGAATACTGAAGTGATAAGAAACTAGCCTCGCCCTATCTCTCCATCAGATATCAAGAGTTTCTTAGGTTTGGCTGGCTATTACAGATGGTTTGTTAAGGGATTTTCTTTTATTACATCCCCTATGTCCAGATTGACTCCAAAGAAGGTCACGTTTCAATGGTCAGATTCTTACGAGAAGAGTTTTCAAGAGTTGAAGACTTGACTCACCTCAACTCCAATTCTAGTTCTTCCAGATGGTTCAAATGGGCTCGTAGTGTATTGTGATACATCCAGAGTGGGTCTAGGTTGTGTCCTCATACAGCATGGTAAGGTCATAGCCTACGCCTCCAGATAGTCAAAGCCCCATGAGAAGAATTATCCTACTCATGATCTTTAGTTAGCAGCCGTAGTATTTACCTTAAAGATTTGGAGGCATTATCTATACGGAGTTCATATAGATGTCTTCACAGATCAAAAGAGTCTCCAGTATGTTTTTTCTCAGAAAGATCTCAATCTTTGTCAGAGAAGGTGGTTAGAGCTTTTGAAAAATTATAACATAAGTGTCCTTTACCATCCAGGCAAGGCCAACGTTGTGGCTGACACTCTTAGTAAACTCTCCATGGGTAGTGTTTCTCACATTCAGGATAGCAAAAAGAAGATAGCTTAGGAAATCCATCAGCTTGCCGTACTAGGTGTTTGCTTAGTTAATTTTGTAGAGGGTGGTGTATATGTTCAGAGTAGTTCAGAATCATCTCTTATTTCTGAGGTGAAAGAAAAGCAAGTCAGGGATCCTAGCCTGTTCAAGCTAAAAGAGTCAATCAGAGATCAGAGGGCTGAGGTTTTCTCCCAAGGGGGAGATGGTGTCCTTCATTATTAGGGTCGCCTCTGTGTTCCAGATGTGGATGACTTGAGGCAGCGGGTTCTTGCAGAGGTACATAGTGCATGATACTCTATTCATCCAGGGGCCACTAAGATGTACCGTGACTTGCGGGAGATCTATTGGTGGAGTGGGATGAAGAGAAATGTTGTAGCTTTTGTGGCTAAGGGCTCTATATGTTAGTAGGTTAAGATAGAGCATCAGAAGCCTAGTGGTTCTATGCAGGAGTTCAGTATTCCTACTTAGAAGTGGGAAGAAGTGAACATGGACTTCGTGATGGGTTTTCCTTAAACTCGTCATCAGCACGATTCAGTTTGGGTCATTATAGACAGGATGACCAAGTCAGCTTATTTTCTTCCAGTCCATACCTCTTATTTAGCTGAGGATTACGCCAAACTCTACATCATGGAGTTGGTCAGATTACATGATATTTCACTATCTATTATCTCAGATAGAGGTACCCAGTTCACCTCTTACTTCTGGAAAGCATTCAAAAAGGGTCTTGGTACCCAAGTTCATCTTAGTACAACTTTTCATCCTCAGATAGATGGTCAAGCAGAAAGGACCATTCAGACTCTAGAAGATATGCTAAGGGCGTGTGCAATTGATTTCAAGGGAATTTTGGATAACCACTTGCCTTTGATTGAGTTTGCATACAATAATAGCTATTATTCTAGTATTGAGAACGCTCCGTTCGAAGCTCTCTATAGTAGGAGGTGCAAATCTCCAATCGGCTGGTTCAAAGTTAGTGAGGCATCAGTCATAGGGCCTGACTTAGTGTTTGATGCCTTAGAGAAGGTTTAGTTAATCAGAGAAAGACTTCAGACTGCTCAGAGCTGATAGAAGTCTTATCCAGACATTCATAGAAAGGATCTAGAATTCAAAGTTGATGATTTTGTCTATCTCAAGATCTCTCCTATAAAGGGGGTGAAGAGATTCGGCAAGAAGGAAAAGCTCAGTCCCCAATATGTCGGTCCTTACAAAATTCTCAGTCACTTGGGCAAGGTAGCTTATGAGCTCGAATTACCTTTAGATCTAGCTTCAGTTCATCCAGTCTTCCATGTCTCTTTGCTCAAGAAGTGCATAGGTGACCCTTCAGTTGTAGTCCCTACTCAGAGCATGGATATCCAGAACAGCCTCTCTTATAAAGAGATTCCAGTTGAAATCTTAGACTATCAGATCTATAGATTGAGGAACAAAGAAGTTCCTCTAGTCAAAGCTCTTTGGCGGAACCAGACCGTTGAGGGAGATACTTGGGAAGCAGAAGCAGATATGCGTACCAAGTATCCTCACCTCTTCTTCGCCAATTCAGATCAACCTCAAGGTAATAGTTCTCATTAAGGTTATATAGTTTCATGTTCAGAATTCCATTTACGAATTTGGTACTAAATATTTGCATTCGGTCATGCATACATGTAACAGTTCAGTCACGTAATCATGCATCAGATATGCATGAGTTTAGCTTGTTAGTTATGCATCAGATATGCATGTTCAATATGTTCAAAAATATTCAGCTTATCATTCAGGTCATTTATGCCATCATGTTTCAGATGTTGCATCCCTTAAGTAAGGCCAGTACATTAGTAATCTCAGCTTAGTCAGTCTCATTCGAAGACGAATGTTCCCAAGGAGGGATATTGTAATACCCCAAAATTTTAGAAATTTTTAGGATCATGCTTTGAACTCATGAGTAATAAATTTTAGTTCTTTGTTAGTGCTATGATCAAGGTTGATGCATATTAAGGCCTCAAAAGTGTCCTAGCTAATAGACGAATCAAAACATTTCCTTACCGATTGAATTCTTGAGAAGGATATTGGTATAGTCAACTTCAAATGAGCATATATTTCATTATTCTATGAATTTCTGATATCATGACCCACCAAAATATATATAATTGAATTATCTTTACAACAATACCAATTTCGCCTAAATCCGATATCGGAGCAAAGAGTTATGCCCATTTTACTCCAGCATGTTAGGCTGGGAAACTGAGTGACGACATTCGTGATAAGCTATCCCTGGGATGATTTCTACCCCCAGTGACTACATTTTCTGATAAGTTGTCATGCTCGTGATAGCCTATCACCAATGTCGTCAACCTTAACTAGAAAATCAAGATTTCACCTTTTTGTGACGATATTTCGTGACGACTTATCACCAGCTTGACGACTTGTCATGAATGTCGTCAGCTATCTTTTTTCCAGCAATTGAGGGATGTTTTTGCAAGGGTATTTTGGTCTTTTCCTTAACTTCCCATGACTTATTACCCTCAAGGATCGTATCCTTCACTTCCCACGACTTATTACCCTCAAGGAGCGTATTATCTTCCATTCTCTTTAGTTAAACATCTCAAAAAGCTCTCTCATACACTCTCAACCACAAGATTAGGGTTTCATCTAAAGATCATCTCCTCCAGAACAAGAACATTCTCTCCCAAAGGGGTTAAACCCTAGTCAAGAAAAACAATAGCAAGCCTAAGGATTTCTTTAAGAGCCTTCAAAAACATTAGATCTCTTTCAAGATTCAATCACTAAGGTACATGTAGTATTCATCCATGGATCCCTTTCATCCATGGAGCTCAAGAATCATGTTTTAAATTATAAATTTTGATTTCCTTGTTGTGTTATGTCTATATTCATGTTGATGATTGTTGTTTGGATTCAAGGTTGTATCTTGATGTGTTTTTCATGAAGCATGTGAGTAGGTTAGTTGAAACCCATGAATTTTGGATGGATTAAGATTACCAAATCGATAAGTACACCTATGCACAAAGTTGTGCATGTAAGGTGTTTGATAAAATGCCAAGAATGATAGAATCTATGTTTTTATGACTTAATAGTGCTTAAATAACAAGCCCATGTTCTATTCTTTATGCCTCCAGATGAACTCCGCGTTATTGTTGTGATATGGAATGAGCATGATATTGAAGCTATGCGAGTATATACATGTTGTGTGCATCCCCTTCCATGTATAAGATGTTGAGAACCAAATGTAGTATGAAATCCCCTACTTATGCTATTGTGAATTGTGGACTCTATTCTTATGATCAAGTCAGTCATGTGTGTCAGTTTCCTTCCATTGAGTCCCAGGGATACTTGTACCCAATAAATATAGTTGTATGGCTAGATTTATGTGATGTTATCATGATACTCTAAGTTAAGCCATGATTTACAGAACTCAGACAGTCATGTGACTCAAGAAATCTTAGAAATCATATGATCTCAGTTAATTCTTAGATAATAGTACTATTCTTTCTGTCAATAGAAGTCAGTTACTCAGTCCATGTACAGTCAGTTAATCATGTGTAATCTCTTCATATGGGAGTAGAAGTCAGCACCGAGTAAACCCAAGGATGGGAACTCACCTGCCAAATAAGGGTGTGATTCTTAGCAGTCATCCTTGTGTTCCAGAACTACCTAGCCAGCATAGGTTGAGACATCTTAACCGGTCAGACTAGGGTTGATGAGGCGATTTGACCTGTCAGACCAGGGTCCCATCATTCTCATTAGAGTAACTGCCAGATAAGGGTCACTCACAGCTTGTCCTTACCAATGGCGTGGTATTGACACCCTTCTAATCAGGGCACAGATTGGACCCCAGCTCAGCTATTATAGTGCATTTGGGGAATATCGGTTAAACAAATACCTCCCACAGTTTTAGTCTCAGTCTCAGTAAAAGAACTCAGATAGTTCTTCAGATTTTAGTATACCAGGGCTGTCAGATATAGTCAATTCAATCACAGTACGGAACTCAGGTAGTTCCATTAGATTCAGGATTGTCAGACACAATCATCCATGTTATTAGAAATCCCAGTATTAGTCATGTTAGATATCAATAAACCATGTATTAGCATACAGATCTAGATATGACGTATTCACGATCTCAGTTACTATGTATGGATGTTTGCACTCTCACGTTCATATTAGTCATTTAGTTAGCACTGCTCATACATGTAAGCCCTTTTGCATATAGTCTACCTCACTCATATACTCAGTACTTTCAGTTGTACTAACGTATTTGCGCTATGATGCTCTCTTTTATGTTACACCATAGGTTCAGAGCCACGAGTTCCAGATCAGTAGTAGCAGTCATATTTCAGTATACAGAGTTATAGTGAGTCCTCTTCATTCGAGGACGATATGATTTGACTTTATTTATTTTCTTTGGTTATCTTTCAGTTTATGGAGTTAGTTGGAGACATGTTCCTCCAACTCCTTACTCAAATAATATTTAGAGGCTTTCAGATTTAGTTTAGATTTGTTTCAGACTTCAGTAGTTTTGGGTATTTGTTACCCCTTATGAATGTTATAATTTGTCATATATTTTATTCAGTTGAGCCTTATGGCCTATTGTTCATGTTTTCCATATTTTACATGTATATTATGCAGTTTATAGGTACAGATATCAGTCATGGGTTAGCTTGTGGTCCTTCGGGGTCATAAGCACCGTGTAGCATTCGGGTTCAGAAAGTAGAGATGTTACATCAGGTCAATATATGGAGGAAGTATTAATCTCCCCATAAGCTCTGCTGGAAAAACCTAAGATTCTTCAGGAGGCACCGGAGTAATATGCCATCTATATGCCATTTCATAGTTTTCCACCGAATAGTATTGAGAGGAGTGCTCATAAACTTTAGGTCTATATTTATGACCGTATTAAGCTCGAAGTGCTGCCATATCATGTGGACAAGGTATTTTGTTCAAGTCAAAAACTCTACACGTACAAGATCTTGTTTGAAGATCGACTGTGGTAGTATCACTATGATCGATGATACAGAATTTGTAATCTTTTATTTTATGAGAGAATAACCTGTTCCCCAAACTGATGTTCATTGATATTTTTTTTCGATTTCAAGAAAAAATCAATTTTTTTTTCTGGGCACTTGAACTGCACACTCCTTTCTTTAAAAAAAATCACTATACTTCTCGCTTATTTTTTCAAACATAGACTTGATGGGAAATTCACTTTCATCTCTAAACAATGAATTCACCGACTCAACTATGTTTGATGTCATAATATTGTACCTATAGAAAAGAATCCCTTAGTACGACATCATACTAAACTTGTAAATCAAACAGGACATTAAATTCATAAGAATGTACCTATTTGCTAAACGGAATGCCCGGCTCCATCTCTCGAAACTGACACTTGCGAGAAATTCTGCTACCTTGGGATTCACATCCATTATTTGATTGAAATGGTCTAAAAACTCCTCTATACTATATGCTTTAGCTGCTCTATAAAAAAGGGTGATGACCCTTTTATTGTGATAGTTGTTTTGAATGTTCTCTCCAAGATGCCTGATGCAACAACCAAAGTAAGCTGAAGTAAAGAAAAGTGAACCCATCTTTGGAATACTTGGATGCCTATCTGATACAAAACAAAACTCTTCGGTATCTTCAATGCAGCGTCACAGTTGTTAAAAAAATCCATAAGAGGCATCATATTCCTTATCCGCTACACAAAAAGCGATAGAAAAGATATGATTCTCTGCATCCTGTGCCACCACCGCTAGCAGAACTCCATTATACCTTCTCCTTATGAAGGTACCGTCGATGGCTATTTTTTTTCTCAAATGTCGAAAACCTTGAATCCAAGCACCATAGGATATAAAAAAGTACTTGAACCTTTTATTTTCATCCAGATGCAATGTCGTCTTACTTCCAAGATTTGGGGAGTCAATCATGTACTGGTAAGCATCCAGGAGTTCATACCCATGCTCGAGTGTCCCCCTAACTAGGTCCTTGGAAATCCCCATGGCCGTATATACCTTCCAATAACTGACCAGGACACCTAAATCTGTAAGGAGTTGATTGGCCATAAGCCTTGTTGAAGAGCCTTTGCCATCGGGGAAACTACTGCTGAAATATTCACCGAGGACCTTTGCCGTGGCGTGAGGATTTTGGCCCGAGATGTGCTCCGAACCACATGTGTGATGCTTTTCATGTTTATGAATGAATAATCTGTTAGAACTTGCGTACTTCACCACTCTCAACCACCACTTGCAGTTTGAATTAGTACATTTGAAGCAAAAGACACTGCTCGAATTAATCACCTTTTTTATTCTAAAATCTTTTTTCAAGCAAGAAATAAATAAAGTGTTAGATAGTTCATTTTTGTCCTTAAATGACATTCCAATAAAAAAGTCGGTCCCATCGTCTTGAAGATTTTCAGACTGTGTTGATTGAGAAGAACTGCAAAGCATATTGGTCGCATCAACGGGCGCATGTATTTAATCATCATCTGAAATATTCATGTCTAGATCATCCAACCTATCATCAAAGAAGTGTTCTTTTTCTTCTTCTTCTTCTACGTTCTGGTTCTCATTGTCTCTCATCTTTTCAACCATGTACACCCTTAACACCGGCCTAGTTAAATCACTTAGATAAGCATGCAATTGAACCTGATCAATTATCTAAAAAGGTAGTACCCTCTAATTTTCAAAGGAGTTATGCATGTAGCTGATGACGAGTTCTTTCAGTTGACAATTCATTCCACAAAAACTGATGATTAAGTTCACAAAATCATCATACGAAACATCACTTTGGACTGTCATAGCTATCGTCTCTAGCATTTCACCCTCCTTCCAATGCCATACATATCAATTGCTCTTTTTGACCCATTAACCATTACAACTCCACCCCTATTGTAGTTAATCCCTCTATTAGAGGTACCTAAATAAAGTTATTTCTTAAAAAAAGTTGATAGTGATTTCATAGTGCCGTGAATAAATCCCAACAGATGTGTTATCTGTTGCAATAGATAAGTGATCAGTCACAACAGATTCTTACCTATTGGGATTCATGTTATGCTCCTGAATATCTATTGTAACAGATAAAGCGCTTGTTGGTATTGATGTTACAGTACTAAATCACCTTTAAATATGATTCCAACAGATAAGTGACATATTGCAATAGATAATTAACCTATTGCAATAGATGACTTACCTGTTGTATAGGTTAGTAATCTGTTGTAATAGATATTTACAACACTACTGTTGGAATCGTGTTCAGGTTTTGTTGCAACAGATCACTAATCGGTTGCAACAGATGTGTCAAATGTTGCAACAGATGACCCATCTATTTAAACATGAATCCAACATATCAGTCTTCCATTGAAATAGATGTCTCATCTGTCGCAACAAATAATTTATCTCTTTAAACAGATGGATCTTATGTTGGATTCATAATTGGGTTCTATCCATTGTTGGAAAACAAAAACACAATAGCAATTACCCAGATGACAAATTCAACTAAAAATCATAATTTGACTTACCAACATCTCCTATGAAGTAATGCCAAAGTGGAAAGTGATGTTTGAAACAAAATTTGACCTAAGAAATTGGTCAAATAGCAACAGTAGGGGTAACAACAACAACAACAACAAATGGTCAACAAGAAGAAGATAAAGATGATAATGAAGTAGAAGATAATGATAATGAAGCAGAAGATGATGAATGAAGCAGCAACAACAAAAATCGCTAAGAGAGAGATAACAACAATGGGTGCGAACAGAGAGAAAGACGCCTTTTATCCCTCCTTTTTTTGTTAAATAGGCTAACATTTGGATCAAAGTGTAAATTTAAAACCTTGTGGGTTATTTTCAAACTTTTCCAACTTTTTTAATCTATAATAAAGTAATTGTCACCTCCACCTAATAATTAAGACTTATGTCACCTACACCTCATTTTAAAACTCTTTTGTCACCTGTGGCCCAAAGCCCCATGTTACTCTAACATTTATGGTATGTGTTTTAATTTAACATGATATAAATTTTAAAAAGATAACAAAATTTTTTGAATCGTGTAATAAAAACGTGTATTATATATCCAAATTTTGTTAAATTTTATGGCTTTAAATATACCATGTTAGATTTTTTTTGTTTTTTTGTGGGGGGAGTAGGGGTGTGCATCGGTCAGTTCAGTTTGGTTTTACGTGTTATTGGTTCGATTTATTGGTTTCCAGTTTTAAATATATAAAACCAATAACCAACCAATAAGATATTTTCTTATCGGTTTCAGTTTATCGATTTTTGGTCCTTAACGGTTTGGTTTTTGGTTTAACCAAAAAGAAAATACTTATAAAATAGAAATAGTAACAACTAACATAAAAAAAATAAAATCTTAATTACCGCCAAAACCTACGCAATGCATTTTAGTTTACAAGAATCTTCAAACTTAAACTGAATGTTAGTTAGGAAAAAAATTGAATACCAATTGTTGGAAGCTATAAATGCTTCAAGCTTTTTATTACGATAATAGCTGAACTTTATATTGCACCTTTGTTGCGCTGAATAGGTTAATACTTTGTGAATTATTGAATTATGAATTAGTAGTGCATATAATCTATATGCATACACATATCTATATAGATAGATGGATGGATGGATGGATCAATGGATGGATGGATCGATGGATGGATCGATGGATGGATGGATCAATAGATCAATAGATAGATCAATAGATCGATAGATCGATTGATACTATCGATAGATGGATCGATGGATGGATGGATCAATAGGTCGATAGATAGATCGATGGATCGATGGATCAATAGATCGATATGACCCTGAGCCTGATGATGTTAGTAATTTCCATAAGCTCACCCATAAAGAATATCATCTAATAGATGATTGAACAACTACATAGAAATTGGAAAGCTGGGTGAAATTGGATTTTCTCCTTTATTTAGTAGGTTGAACCGGGTAAATTAACATTCGGGTTTGGTCATAAGGGATAATAATATTATAATTAATTTAATTTCGACCTATGATTGGCTATCACGTAATAAATGAAATTTTTAATGAATTATCAAATTAGTTCCATTAGTGGTAAGGGTAAATTTGGGTTATAAAGATGGATGAAGGGGTATTTTTGAGCCAATAGAATAGAGGAAATTATTTCAGAGCCAATTCCAATACTTGAAGGATATTTAGGCCTTTTTCGTTCTAAAAATGACATTCATTGGACATTTTCTTCTCCAACTAGCCATCCAATGGAGCTCATCTATCCAAACAAGTAGTTGTCTAGAATCTTTTGTGACCATAACAGGTTCTTCTTACATATACAGAGTAAGGACACTCAAATTAAAGATGATGTACTGATTCTTTATGATTTCGATACAAGGATCCCCAAATTATTTCACACTAGCATCCTCCATGTTACTTTTGGGAACTATCCATGTAACTCTTGAAATATCATTTTGATAGAAAACTGTTGTTGCTTTGGTCCATACAACTACCTTAATATACTTTTTACTTCTAAAAATTTTCCTTGAGATCAAGGATTCTTAAGGTGGATCAGTGTTCTAAATTAAATTAGTCTTTATACAATACTATGCACCCATCGCATCCATAGTTTATCAATCTTGTGACTCAGGATCCATAGAAGTTTATTGGTTTTAATACTATTAAAATAACGTAGCAAGGAGAGTCAAGAGTTAAGCAACTGAAAACAAAGATGAGTCAGAGAAGAAGAGATGCAAAGAAGTTTTTTTTTCTTTTTGGGTAAAGCAACATATTTTATTAATCATCAACTCCTAACTTAAATAGTCGTTGTTACAACTAAAAATAAGTTAAACTTACCATGAAGAAAATAATATACTTTCTATAAAAAATAACAGAAACAACATATCAGTTTCCTACCAAAAATAGAAATTCTAATTTGACTAGGAGTTCTATGTTAAAAAGCTGGAGAAAAAAACAAAAAATAAGTCACGTATATTATTCCTTAAAGCAACTTTTAACAATCCTTCTTGCTTTAGGAACTGCAAAATTTTGGTCTTCTATCTTGGGATATCTACACTTGATAACCAAAAGTGACCTTATGAATAAATCTGCAGATTCATCTTTAGGCTTGTAATGAACTAAATTAACTTCTCGTCCTGAATGCGACCCCTAACTACTAAATTCTTTAGGCATTTCTTCCTGCTTCTTTTGCATCTTGAGTTTAAACTTACCCATTTTATTTCCCTAAAATATTGATAACTTCTCCATTGATTTAATTCCTTTAGAAACATTGAAAGCTCCTTCAAACCCAACAGGTTCACATTTTGCTTGTGTTTTTTCAATTAGAGGATCATTTTCTAATTTTTTTCAGCATATGATTTTTTTCATGTTATACAAAAACATCTTCCATTGGATCAAATGAGAAATGTTTTAACGCCCCAGAAACTGGGACCTAGAGCGTCACACGGTGCTTGAGGCTACGAGTAGCCCCAAGCTAACCCTTTGAGCCATTTTCATTCAGTTCAACACAAATCAACGGGGTTTTCATAAATAACTCTCAAATATCAACAGAGTAATCATCATCCAAGAATAAAAGAATTTTAGAAAGATAACAAAATACGACTTATTAGTCAACTCCCAACATCTATACTAGTCTGACAAGCCTCTAAGATAATCAATAAAATCAGTGATCCATTGAGACATGCCCCAACTGACTCATACTCAGTTATCAAATGTAAACAAATTCATGAAACCAACATCAGACATCACATCCTCGAAACATGAGGACTCACCACGACAGAGGATGTAGAACAGCGTGATCGAAGAATCACTGTTGAACCTGGAACTGAGCACCTGAACCTATATTCTGAGAAAATGCAGCCCACATCCGAAGATGTGGGCCAGTACTATGGAAAAGAACCGAGTATATGGGGGTGTATGCAGTTTTATAAACATCGTCATCATAAATATTTATAAGAAATATGCAGGATGTATGAAAGACTCACATAGCCCGAAGAAAATCATCATAATCATGAGAGGATGAAATAAGTACAATAACACATGTGAGTCATCATATAATTTGTCAATCACTTTCAGTTCATCAAGAATATCAATTCTCATAATGTAAATATCATTTAAATCTTTCGAAAGAATAACTTTCACAATTCCACTTTCAAATCACTTCACCATTCACCATAGACACAAGAAAACACACACACACTGGGAGATCCTATAACCGACATAAACCATGTGAGCTACATAGATTCCAACGTATAACCCACGTTGGGGAGAGCCATCCTATCATTTCCATTGGAGTAGGATTATCGATATCAAATCCACACAAACTAGTGATCACTATATAAATCAGCCTCAGGCTCACTCCTACGGATGCACATAGTTCTAGGGAAGTAAGGTCGCTTTATACCTCCCACTCGGTGCTAAAAATTTCTTCCGGACTTAGCTCAGGTCATTTCAAAGACAATCCACAACAAAACAATTTCAGTAATATATAAATATAAATCGGGAGCCATCATGCCTTCCATATATTAAAATCAACCACGTTGTGGATTTTTTTCAAACTCGAGTTCAAAACAACTCCATTAAGATCAAAAGGTCAAATCATTCAAAATATCTCAAATACTCAACATCAACGTGCTTATAACACACACTTTCTCAAAAAAAACACAATTTCCAATGGGGATTCACGACCCAAATATCAAAATCATGATAAATATCGTACAAGATTCATGTTTTATATCTCCAAACATGTAAATTCATCTTTCAAAATCATAAACATCAAGATTTCATAATAATCATCATAAGATATGGGTTCATACTTCAAATTCGTAAAAAATCAAATAAAAATCATGCCTTTGTAAAGAAAATTACTTTTGGACACAAGAACGAAAGAGAGTTCTTGTTGAAAAACCCCACATACCTTGAATGATGAACTTTAGATCAATACTCATTTTTGAGATGCTAATTGTGCCTTTGAATGATGGTTCTTGGAGTTCTTGAACTAGGAACTTGGAATTTTGAATAAATTTGTAGAATTAATGGTGAACTTTGGAGGTTCTTGAAGTTCTTGAACTAGGAACTTGGAATCTTGAATAAATTTGCAGAATTAATGGTGAACTTTGGAGGTTCTTGAAGTTGGATGTAGGAGCTTAGGGGTTTCTTTTTGAGGGAATTTGATGAAATATAATATATATATATATATATATATATATATATATATATATATAATGCTTCTAATAGGCTTTAATATAGGGTTTGGATGGATTTTGGGTGAAGGGGAATGACCAAAACGCCCCTAAAAATTAAATAATTCTCAAATCTGTCCTTTGGTGGACTGTTTTGATAATCTGAAGTAGATCAACCATAACGTTTTACTTTGATATCCAAATTGGATGAAACCAATTTCATTAGAAAGAGGACTCTCATATATTTCCATTGACATATAGTATCTCATCCAGATCATTGTGTACGAGGAGTTATGATCGTTTGAAGTTGACCCAAAAATTCACTTTTGATAGGCTGAAGTAGATCAACCATAGCTTTTTACTCCGATAAACAAATTGGATGAAACCAATTTCATTGGAACGAGGACTCGCAGATCTTTCTGTTGATATATAGTAGATCACCCATATCATTATGTACTAGGATTTATGATCGTTTAAAGTTGGAGCAATAATACGCCAGGCTTCAGTACTTTTTCCTGCACATTTTATTGTTCACTACTATTCACGGTTTGATCGGAATGTTTATAACTCGTCGCTCGGGTGTCCGTTTTGGATGATCCACATATTGTTGGAAATATTATTTGATACTCTATGCAATGGTGGGGCATAATCTAAGATATTCCACATGAAAAATTTATAATTCACTTTAGAAGACAGAACCCAACACGTTTACGCACAAAATTTCAATGAAAAATTTCTCGGGGTATTACATCATCCCCCCTTGGAAACATTCGTCCTCGAATAACGCTAGACATGCCAAGATTAGATAGGGAATAGAGCATACAGCTGAAACCATTCGTTAGACTTATCACCACATCGTTTCTCACTCCGAATGCAACATAGAATGCATAAATTCAAGAAACTACAGCTGAACACATAATAAATGACAGTTGAACTGCTGCAACTTTTATCAAAAGTGCATGATTTAAGAAAGAACGGTACCTTCAGCTTGATCGGAGTTCGCGGAAAATACGTGTGGGTACTTGGATCGTATATCCAGCTCAGCTTCCCAAGTTGCACCCTCAACAGATTGGTTTCGCCACAACACCTTGACCAAGGGAACTTCTTTATTCCTTAGTCTTCGGACACTGAAATCAAGAATCTCAATAGGAATCTCATCAAAAGAAAGATTTTCTTGAATGTCAGCACTCACAGAGGAATTCACTACCACAACATTGCTAATATGCTTTCTAAGCATGGATACATGGAATATTGGATGAACAGAGGACAACTCGGAAGGCAACTCTACCTCATAAGCTACCTTACCAACACGACTAAGAATTTTGTAAGGACCAACATAACGGGGACTAAGCTTCCCCTTCTTTACGAATCTCTTCACCCCCCTCATTGGTGAAATTTTCAGATATACTAGGTCACCAACTTCAAACTCAAGGTCTCTCTTTCTAACATCCGCATATGACTTCTGATGACTCTACGCAGTTTTCAAACTTTTCCTAATCAACTTAACTTTTTCCATAGCCTCAAATACCGAATCAGGACTACTTACAGCTGCTTCACCCACCTTGAACCAACCTATGGGTGATCTACACTTCCTTCAATATAAGGCTTTAAATGGAGCCATGCCAATACTAGAGTGGAAACTGTTATTGTAAGCAAACTCTATCAACGGTAAGTAATCATCCCAATTTTTCTTAAAGTCAAGTGTACAAGATCTCAACATATCCTCTAAGGTATGGATGGTCCGCTCAGCCTGACCATCGATCTGCGGATGGAAAGCCGAACTTAAAAGCACTTGGGTACCAAGACCCTTCTGAAAAGCTTTCCAAAATTACGAAGTAAACTGAGTACCCCTATCCAAAATGATAGACAAGGAAACTCCATGCAGTATGACTAGCTCTCGGATATACAATCTAGGTAATCCTCAGCAGTATATGAAGTATGAACAGGCAAGAAATGAGCAGACTTAGTCAACCTATCAATCACAACCCAAATGGAATCATGATGGCATCGGGAAGGAGGTAAACCAATCACGAAGTCCATATTTATCTCTTCCCACTTCCAGGTGGGAATACTAAACTCTTGCATCATACCACCAGGTCTTTGGTGTTCAGCCTTAACCTGTTGGCATATTTCATACTTAGCTACAAACGCTGCTATATCTTTCTTCATGCCACTCCACCAAAAGATTTTTCGCAAGTCTCGGTACATCTTGGTGCCACTAGGATGAATAGAATATCGCGCTCCGTGCGCTTTAGCCATAATCCTCTATCTGAAATCATCAACATTCGGGACACACAATCTACCCTGCAATCTCAACACACCATCTCGCCCTTGGGAGAAAACCTCTACTTTTTGGTCCTTCACTGACTCCTTCAGTCTGACCAAACTAGCATCTAAGTATTGCTTTTTCTTCACTTCCGAAACCAAGGAGGATTTGGAACTACTCTGAACCCCTATACTACCTTCAGCAGAGTCAAACAACCTGATCCCTAACCTAGCCAAATGATGTACATCACGAGCCAACTCTTTCTTACCTTCTACCACATGCGAAACACTACCCATGGACATTCTACTTAGGGTATCCGCCACAATATTGGTCTTGCCCGAATGGTACAACACACTCATATCATAGTCCTTTAATAATTCTAACCATCGTCTCTGCCTAAGATTTAATTCTCTCTGGGTAAACACATACTTCAGACTCTTATGATCAGTGAAAATATCAACATGGACACCATACAAATAGTGTCTCTAGCTTTTCAAAGCAAACACAACAGTAGCCAACTCAAGGTCATGGGTGGAGTAATTTTTCTCATGGGGTTTCAACTGTATAGAAGCATAAGCTATCACCTTACCCTTCTGCATCAATACACAACCCAACCCAACTCTCGAAGCATCACAGTACACCACAAAACCATCAACACCATCAGGATCAAAATAGGGGCTGAAGTGAGTTGAGTCTTCAACTCCTGAAAACTCTTCTCACAAGATTCAGACCACAAGAACTTCACTTTATTTTGGGTTGACCGAGTCATAAGAGATGCTATAGAGGAGAAACCCTCAACAAAACGGTGGTAATAGCAAGCTAAACCCAAGAAACTGTAGATATCAATCGGAGAAATAGGACCAGGACAATTTCTAACAGCTTCGGTCTTTTGGGGATCAACTCTAATACCCTCGGAAGAAATGATATAACCCAGAAAAGCAACTGACCTTAGCCAAAACTCATAGTTACTGAACTTGGCAAACAACTTATGATCTCTAAGGGTTTGCAAGACAGTTCGGAGATGATCAGAATGTTCATCCTCACTACGGGAGTACACCAGTATATCATCGATGAACACTATGACAAACATATCCAGATATGGTCTGAACACTCAATTTATGAGGTCCATGAAAGCTGTTGGGGCATTAGTTAACCCGAAAGACATAACAAGAAACTCAAAATGGCCATAACGAGTTCAGAAAGTAGTTTTTAGGATGTAACACTCCCTAACTTTGAGTTGATTATAGCCAGAATGAAGGTCTATCTTTGAGAAATAACTTGCACCTTGCAATTGGTCAAATAAATCATCTATTCTCGGAAGGGGGTACTTATTTTTTATGGTAACTTTATTCAGTTGGCGGTAATCAATGCACATACGCAAAGAGCCATCTTTGTTTCTCACAAACAACACAGGAGCACCCTAAGGAGAAACACTGGGCCTTATGAAACCCTTTTCTAGTAGATCTTTGAGTTTCTCTTTCAACTCCTTAAGTTTTATAGGGGCCATACGATAGAAAGAACAGAAATAGGCTGAGTATCGAGAAGAAGATCAATCCCAAACTCCATCTCTCTATCAGGAGGTATCCCTGGGAGATCATCCAGAAAGACATTAGAAAACTTATTAACAACATTAACAGACTGGAGAGTTGGAATCTTAGACTTAGTGTCTTTGACTCTAACCAAATGGTAAATATACCCATTGGAAATAAGCATTCTAGCTTTAAGGTAAGAGATAAAATGACTCTTGGGTGACACAGAATTCCCAAACCATTATTATTTCTTCTTATTCGATGTGAAGGCATATTTCTGAAAGAAGAAAGCACGAATAAATAGCAGAGAGAGACACTTTAAGCATGATAGACTTCTAAAAGAAAGAATCACACTTTTTCCTAAAATGTCTTGTAGCCTCTTGCTCATAGATGTGGCGCGCTACACACCGATGATTAAGACTCTACTTAACGCGGCTTGTCAGACTCTCTAGGATACCTTAAAACCATAGGCTATGATACCAAGTTTGTAACGCCCCAGAAAATGGGTCCCAGAGCGTCACATGGTGCTTGAGGCTACGAGTAGCCCCAAGCTAACCCTTTGAGCCATTTTTATTCAGTTCAACACAAATCAATGGGGTTTCCATAAATAACCCTCAAATATCAACAGAGTAATCATCATCCAAGAATAAAAGAATTTTAGAAAGATAACAAAATATGACTTATTAGTCAACTCCCAACATCTATACTAGTCTGACAAGCCTCTAAGATAATCAATAAAACCAGCGAGCCATTGAGAGATGCCCCAACTGACTCATACTCAGTTATCAAATGTAAACAATTCCGTGAAACCAACATCAGACATCACGTCCTCAGAACATGAGGACTCACCACGACAGAGGATGTAGAACAGCGTGCTCAAAGAATCACTGTCAAACCTGGAACTGAGCACCTGAACCTATATTCTGAGAAAATGCAGCCCACATCCGAAGATGTGGGTCAGTACCATGGAAAGGAACCGAGTATATGAGGGTGTATGCAGTTTTATAAATATCGTCATCATAAATATTTATAAGAAATATGCAGGATGTATGAAAGACTCACATAGCCCGAAGAAAATCATCATAATCATGAGAGGATAAAATAAGTACAATAACACATGTGAGTCATCATATAATTTGTCAATCACTTTCAGTTCATCAAGAATATCAATTCTCATAATGTAAATATTATTTAAATCTTTTGAAAGAATAACTTTCACAATTCCACTTTCAAATCACCTCACCATTCACCATAGACACAAGGAAACACACACACACTGGGAGATCCTATAACCGACGTAAACCATGTGAGCTACATGGAGTCCAACGTATAACCCACGTTGGGGAGAGCTGTCCTATCCTTGCCATTGGAGTAGGACTATCGATATCAAATCCATATAAACTAGTGATCACTATATAAATTAGCCTCAAGCTCACTTCTACGGGGGCACGTAGTTCTAGGGAAGTAAGGTCGCTTTATACCTCCCACTCGGTGCTAAAAATTTCTCTCAAACTTAGCTCAGATCATTTCAAAGACAATCCATCACAAAATAATTTCAGTTATATATAAATATACATCGAGAGCCATCATGCTTCCCATCTATCAAAATCAACCACATTGTGGATTTCTTTCACACTCGAGTTCAAAACAACTCCATTAAGACCAAAAAGGTCAAATCATTCAAAATATCTCAAATATTCAACATCAACATGCTGATAACACACACTTTCTCAAAAAAAAATACAATGTCCAATGGGGATTCACTATCCAAATATCAAAATCATGATAAATATTGTACAAGATTCATGCTTTATATCTCCACATATGTAAATTCATCTTTGAAAATCATAAACATCAAAATTTCATAATAATCATCATAAGATATGGGTTCATGCTTTAAATTTGTAAAAAATCAAATAAAAATCATGCCTTTGTAAAAAATAAATTTGCAGAATTAATGGTGAACTTTGGAGGTTCTTGAAGTTCTTGAGATAGGAACTTGGAATCTTGAATAAATTTGCAGAATCAATGGTGAACTTTGGAGGTTCTTGAAGTTGGATGTAGGAGCTTAGGGGTTTCTTTTTAAGGGAATTTGATGAAATATAACATATAACACTTCTAATAGGCTTTAATATAGGGTTTGGATGGATTTTGGGTGAGGGGGAATGATCAAAACACCCCTAAAAATCAAATAATTCTGGAATCTGTCCTTTGGTGGACTGTTTTGATAGTCTGAAGTAGATCAACCATAACATTTTACTCCGATATTAAAATTGGATGAAACCAATTTCATTAGAAAGAGCACTCTCATATATTTTTGTTTATATATAGTATCTCACCCAGATCATTGTGTACGAGGAGTTATGATCGTTTAAATTTTACCCAAAAATTTGCTTTTGGTAGGCTGAAATTGATCGACCATAACTTTTTACTCTCATTGACAAATTAGATGAAACCAATTTCATTGGAAAGAGGACTCATAGAGCTTTCCGTTGATATATAGTAGATCACCCAGATCATTATGTACTAGGAGTTATGATCTTTTAAATTTGGAGAAAACATATGCCAGGCCTCAGTACTTTTTCCTGCACGTTTTACTGTTCACTACTATTCACGGTTCGATCGGAATGTTCATAACTTGTCGCTCGGGTGTCCGTTTTGGATGATCCACATATAGTTGGAAATCTTATTCGATACTCTACGTAATGGTGGGTCATAATCTAAGACATTCCTCATGAAAAATTTATAATTCATTCTATAAGATAGAACCCAATACGGTTACGCACAAAATTTCAATGAAAAATTTCCCGGGGTATTACAAATATGTGCCTCTTATCTTAATGTTTAAAACTTAAAACTTCTTTTCCATCACTACCATTGATGAAGCAATTCTTATCCTCAAAGGATACTTTGTATCTTTTTTCTACCAACTGACAAATACTCAACAAGTTCTAATCAATATTAGGTATATAAAGAACATCTGAAATTGCTTTATTACTTGAAGCTGTTTTGATGACAATAGTTTCTTTACCTTCAATAAGAATTTGGTCACCATTTTCAATCGTTACTTTGGATATTTTAGTAGGTTTTAGTTCTTTTAAAAAACTCTTGTTATAAGTCATGTGGCTGGTGAAACCGTTATCAATTAGTCAAAAATTTATTGAAACTTTACTTGAGATATATTTTGCAACAAAAAGATGGTCTTCTTCTTTATTGACCATATGTGCATCTGCTTCATGGTTCTCAAATTTGTTTTATCAAATCACTGCTTCATGGCTAAGCTGATTGCACTTACTGCATATCGCACTTGGCCTTTTCTAACATCTGTATGGTAGATGACCCATTTTCAACAGTGCTCACACGGTGGATAATTTTTAAAAAATTTTACCCATGCTTTGAGCTTTGTGAATGGCTACTAATTCTTCTTCAATTATACCATGTTTCCTCATTGTAACGCCCTGAGATCCTATCCCGAGATGTCACACGGTGCTTGTGACCCCGAAGGACCACAAGTTAACCCTTTACTGATATCTGTACTTGTACAGTGCATAATATTTGGAATAAATGCTGAAACTGGCCATAAGGTTTAACACATCTATAAATACTCAAAATATAAAACTGAATACTATACAATACATCCATCTAAAAAGCCTCTAATCTAATTGAACTGTGGAGTTGATGGGACAGGTCCCCAACTAACTCCATCAACTGAAAGTAAATAAAAGATTAAAATAACAGAAAACTAAAACTCATCCTCGAAAGAAGAGGACTCACTTCTACTGCTACTGACTGGGACTAATCTATTGATGATACTCTGAGTCCTGTGCCTCTAAACCTATGGTGTCAAATAAGACACCATAGCACAAATGCATCAGCACAAAATGTACCAACTATGTAGACGGGATAAGGATAAATGCAAGGGCTCATGCATGCAAAACATGTATAACCTAAATAATCATGAGAATACCGCACGAAAACAAGCACATATACAAGAATGCATAAATCATACTCATAATCATCACAACTTCAGAGACTTGACCTTGGATACTGCTTTACTGCGAGCTAAAATCACTACCATCACTAAGATACTAAACCACTGACTCATCTACTACTGATAACTGAGGATCTGAGTATACTTATATCAAAGACTGTTCAACTTTTCTAACAGATAACTTTAGAAGCTTTATCAATGATAAGAAAATAGGATTATATCTGAATCTAAAAACAAGAATGCATAACAAATTATAAGAAGAGACAAAGCCTATCTGACAAGAGATCTTTAAATATGATAATAAGAATATTCAACATGATGTGAGACTGAGATCAAGCCTTTTTGATGGGAGGTCTTTAAATATGATAGTAAGCATCTGTATATGAGGCCAAGCCTATCTGATGGGATGGTCCATGAATCAATGGAACTATCTGAGTTCTTTACTGATATAGACGACTGTACCACATGGTCTTGACTTCTGAAGATTGATACTGAAACTGCAACTATGGGAAGTAGTCACTCAACCGACACGCCCCGACCTACCACAGGTTGGGTCCAGCCTGTAAACCCAGCTGGAAGGGCATCAATACCATGCCATGGGTAAAGACTCACTCTCGTTTTAAGCCTCTCTAATGGGACGACCCTCGCAGGAAGTCGACCTAAGGCAATATAATAGTCAACCTCTCTGACGGTGACAGCCTCTACTGATAGGGACTCCTGTATCCTGCGCTGGCTACGCAGTTTTGGAGTTTAGGGATTGCTACTAACGACTTCATCCTCTCTCCCTGATGGGAGGAATCACCATCCCTTCCCTCACTCGGTGCTAGTTTCTACTCCCAACTGAAAGACTCTCACTGAATCCTTAGAATAAACACAATAAAGCTGAATCTATTTACATGATCATGTTTCTTAAATGATCTGGCTAAAATACGCTGAGATCACTTGGTTCCATGTCTGACAGAAACAATAACGAATCATGGTATCTGACTGACGATACATAGCTTGATTAGATTATTCGAATCATTTTTGAGATTAGAATTGAATCACTTGTGTTCCATTAGGACTGGCCTAAGTACAGTTCTGAGGCTAGATTACTAGTGATACAGAGATTATAAAGATAACTGAGATTACTAAGCTTTATTAAGCTTCGCACTTGTCTGAGGATACAGAGTTCTATAGTTCACCAGTTTTGAAAATCATGGCTCGGTTGGAATTATCGAGAAATTGACACGGGCTCTAGACAACAGCTTTATTTTTGGGTATAAATACCCCCAGGATTCGATAACATAGAAGTAAAGCATCATCATTCATTCAAGCATATTAACAAGAAACTCAAAAATCATGCCATATATTCAATTTCACAATCATTAGAACATCACCTCAAGCCTCTAAGGATTCACAAACGTCTACTCATCATCATAACTACCAAGGGGTCACTCTAAGCATTTTAGAATCATAACATACTTTCCCCCTCACAAACATTACGGCATCGTATCTATCATTTAGGAAATATAAACCTCTATTCACTATCATGATTACCAAAGGATCGCTCCTAACATTTAGGGAGGGGGTCATCAATATCGATTCATCATCACAAACTACGTTAAGGAAGACATGCTATTAAATTATACCCCATTTAACGAAGTCTGGAATCAAGTACTTCATACCTATATCGGTCTCTACATATATCTAGATATCGCTAGATATCGGGAAAACTTCACACTATCATGTCATTACTCTCTTGCTAACCACTTATCATGTATCAAAACTTAAAATAAATCAAAGAGCACTCACTTAGGAGATTTACCACTATTTTGTCTCAACTTACTCACTATGGTCTTTTGACAACCACTAGACATGTCTGGTTCTACACCTACTCGGGGATTCCATATTATTATTATGGCTCATTCCGCTTACTAAGGCATTTTATCAAACACTAGGTATGCATAGACTAGCCCACAATTTTGGGTTTCTCCTTTAACGTACTACAATGCCCCTCTATGCTTCACCTCAGCCTTTCATCCAACCTATGGGGTGCATACTCCGCTTATTCAGTCATCTCTACACCCTAATGTCATGAACACGTCACATAGAAACCAACTTCAAAAGAGCTCATCACATAAATTCTAAATACTAGGGTCAAAGACCATAAATATTGCAAACAATCATGAATCCAAACTCAACAACACAAGTAACATCAACTTCAACTCATACAAATCATGGAATATCACAAAACATAAAATCCTTAAGTTTAAAAAAAGGTACTTGAGTTTTTTGGATGAAAGGGATCTAAGAATCAACATCTACATACCTGGGAATTTCTTTTCTTGAAGGCTCTTGAAAGGAGTTCTTAATTTCTCTAGATCCTTCTTGATCTCTCTTGAATTTTATAAAAGGACAAGAGAGTATTTTGATTTTGGAAACCCTAATTTTTGGGTGGAAGAGAGAAAAATAAAGTTGAAGGCCCTTGGCCCGGTATTTATAGAGCTGGGGGATAATATGGAAAAGACCAAAATGCCCCTTTAAAATTTGTCTAGAAAATTCTGATCGGGGTCTGTGAAGATCGACCTGATGGTCCGTCAAAGGGACTGACGGTCCACCAAGTCATCCGTCACTCGGGGTCCAGGAATGGGACATTCTGCCTCGGTCTGATGGGCCCTTGAAGGTCCGTCAACTTTCTGACGGTCTACCACTTTGGCCGTCACATGATGATCGAGAAAGAAAGCCATTGCCTTGGTCTGACGAGAAACTTGATGGTCCACCAAGGACTTGGTGGTCTATCAGATCGATCGTCAAACCTGCGATTCTGACAACGCTTAGTAAAATGGCCATAACTTCTTCATTCGATGTTGGATTTTGATAAAATTGGTATTGATGGAAAGCTTGTTCAATGATATACATGAATAAAAGTAGAAATTAGGGAAATTACACATGATTCAAAGTTTTTTATACTTGGGAAGATACTTCTAAAACTTTTAGACACAGATTTTTCGCTTTGCTGGATAAGCTCTAAGGCTCAGACTAGAAGAAAACTTTGCAGGGTATTACACTTATAAGTATCCTTTGCTCCAATGCTTGAAAAAAATTTAACAACTTCGTCAAGGTAATCTTGGACAACTCTTGTGTATTTTGCAAGGTTATCTTTCGGGCACTGTAACAAGAATTGTTTCAACAATTCTTAAATCTTTAAATTTAGTGCCTAGTAATCATACCTTGTTAGTAATGCCAAGTAATCTGTCCGAGTACTCTTTGACTATCTCATAGTCTTTCATTCTCTACAACTCAAACTCTCTTATTAAACTTAGTACTTGCATTCCTCAGATTCTTTTATCTCCAACATATCATTTATTTAGATAATTTCAAATTTCTTTTGATGATTTGAAAGATATAATTCTTATAAAAATAGTTGTTGAAACAGAAGAAAATAGAGTTGTCTTCTCCTTATACTTTGAGGTTTTATTTTCCTTGGGACTCTTGATTTGGGCTATGGTGGAATTATTTGGCAACGAAATAATTTCATAATCCTTTTCCACAGCTTCTCAAAGATCAAGTTCCTCCAAGTAAGTTTTCATTCTCATTGCCCATAACTGATAATTTTCACCATAAAAAGTGAGTTGAGCCATTCTTGAAAAACTATCAGAATCCATCTCTTTACTTACAGGCCAATCAAGAAAAATAGTTCTGATACTAATTATTGGTTTTAATACTTTTAAAATAGCGTAAAAAGGAGAGATAAGAACTAAGCAACTGAAAATATAGATGAGTTAGAGAAGAAGAGACGCAAAGAAGTTTTTTTTTACTTTTTTGGTAAAGCAACGTATTTTGTTGATCATCAACTCCTAACTTAAATAGTTTCTATTAAAACTAAAAGTAGGTTAAACTTTCCCTAAAAATAACCTATTTGCTACAAAAAATAACAGAAAAAATTAATCAGTTTCTTACCAAAAATAGAAATTCCAATTTGACTAGGAGTTATATGTAAAAAAAGTTGGAGAAAAATAAAAAATAAGTCACGTGCATTATTCCTTAAATAAACTGTTAACAAAAGTTTATCAATAGTAGCCTTATTCTAATGCTCCACATCCATTAAATGTAGTTCTCCAGCCACCTTTGATTTACAAAATTGCTCTCATGCTAGAGATGATTTATACTATTCTCAACTTTCCCTATCCACAAGTAATGTCACTTAAATTCTACCTTGCAATAAGCTATAAAGCAGTCAGAATCAAATATAGAACACAACTAGGTTGGTATCGATTCCATAGGGAGTATGGCAGGAAGCTTGATCGATATGGTTATTCGAACTATTAGTCGGGTATTTCCAAAAGTAAAGAGGGTTTATAATAATAAGTAATTGTAAGACCCTTAACTTTTCATCATATTATTTTTTACCTTTCTATGTTTGAAATATCAATTTTTCAGTTGAATTGTGTTTAGGGATGCTAAAAGGGTGTTCGAAGAAAGTTTTAGAATTTTCAAAAAAGGTTCGGAGCAATTTTAGAATTTCAACGCAGTGAGCCTTTGCATTAGCATCATGTTACAGAGGTTACCCTCCGCGATATTTGCGTGGAACGGAGGATAACCTCCATGATATTGGTGTGCCACGCTAAGGAAAAAGATTTGTGTAGTTTTATTTTTATTCACTTAAGGGTGAGGGGCTTTTTATCTTTTCACCTTTTCCACGACTTTTAAATATAAAATAGTCTCATTTCCATTATTTTTTAAATATAAAATACCCCTATTTCACTCTCTAACACAAAACCCAAGAATATTCAAGGGTTTCACTGTGCATTCAACATTCGAGCCCCAAACTTCAAATCACCTTTAAATTCTTGTGTGATTTGGGCATGTATCTCTTCCCTAAATTAATTTTATAGAAAATCATGTGTTTAATTATTGACCATGTGGTTTAATTATTCGTTTTTGAATATAGGTTGAGAAATTTGAAATGGTTGTTACATGAATTGAGTTTCCATGGTTTTGAATTGGTTATTTATGCTTTATTCTCATAATTTTGAACTAAATAAATGCATGAGTGAAATAGGGAACATGTATTTCCCTAAATTTTATGGCTTAATAGTTTGAAATTGGATTTAACCTCAACCCAACTTGTGAAATTGGTTTTGAAATATGGACATATTCATAATCTACTTCACTGTGAAACCTTGCATTAGATAAAAGGTTAATGGAATATAAATTAGTTTTGGAAGGCCTTGGTGTCCGTGGATTTATTTTAAATTAATATCTTTGGAGTCAATTTGGCTAATTGATTTTGAAATGCCATAATAGAATTGGCTTGAAAGCTTAACTTTATTTGGTATGACGATACCAACAGTAAATGCCTAATTAAAAGACTTAGTGATTAATGGATGGAAATGTGTGTAAATAGTTTTAATTTGGGATTAAAAGGGGTTGTGTAGCTCACTATAGAAGGTGAAGGTCCTGGGAGGACTGTTACTAGAAACTATATTTGTCGATGTAGGGTTATTTATGACCGTGTACATAGTTCACACATTATATATATATATATATATTGAATGGTTAGAGCCTCGGTGGGTTTGGCCCTTCCTCAGATTTTCTTGGTTTATGCGGCTAACACACACTGAGACCTTTTCAGTAGAGGTAGCTAAACCCATATAGCTCGTGAGTGCCCTTAGGATAGATAGAGCTACATAGTCCAGGATATTAATTTTTAAACTCATTCTTAAACCTTGTTCCTTATCTCGGTATCTTATATATGTATATATGGATGTGTGCATGTGGTTTTGACTAATTTTAGATATGGCATTTATTTTATCACTTTTCTTAAGTTACATGTCAGTGTTTATCCCACTGACCATCCTTGGATGCTACATTATTTCATAATGTAGGGTTCGAAAATACTTTTTTTACCCTTGTAAAAATATTAGGTGGATTAACACGTCTGTTGAGTTGTTGTGAAATGGTGAGCCTCCATCTTTTGAAAGGCCTTATTATTTCTATTTTCTTTATTTTGACTCAGTACTTTTGGATTCTTTTGGTCATGGTTGCAGTCATGTCTCGACCTATTTGGTATTTTGGTTTTACAGGCTATTGTGGGCAGATGGGTTGGTTAGTTATTATTTTGACTCTTAGCTTTATTGAGTCATTTATTTATTTTTTTATTACTATCTATTGGCTTTTGTATTGTTAGCATTATTATTCTGTGCTCATGAGATTAGGCGATTGGGTGGTCTCAGATCCATGTTGGGCAAAAGATATCAGTCATGGCCAAACCATGGTTTAGATCATAACAAGCTTGGTATTTGAGCACAATATAGAGTTGTTAGGTGTCCATAAAGTCATATTGAGTAGAGTCCTTTTTATAGATGTGTAGTGCATTATACTTATAAGAAGGAGGCTACAAGACATTTAGGAATGTTTCCTTTTATTGTGTTGTATTTGGGTTATAAAATCTAGTGTCATGAACTTCTCTAACTCCTGGCCTACTTGCATTTTAGATTATATGTCCTCGAAGATCTGATATTTATAGAAACTCTACTGGGAACTCTATCCTACCTGAGGATAATGTGGAGGGGACTTGCCCTACGTATGGAGTGCAGACCAAGTCTAGGGTCCCTGATTTTGATTGTGCTTCTCTACATAGAGTCCCACTTTTCCCTACTAGTCCTTATCGAGCTTTTCAGGGTGGTGATGCTTATGATCAGTTGCCTCAGGGCGTATTTATAATGCAGAGTTTCACCGGTCTATTCATTTGCTTACTCAGTTGGTGACATCTCAGTCTCATCAGTCGGATCATATTAGTTCTATTATTTTTCATTCGAGGTTACTTCTGTTAGACAGATCATGAGGTTGAATCCCACAATCTTTACAGGCTCTAAGGTTGAGGATAATTCTTAGGGGTTTGTGCATGAGATGGAGAAGATTTTTAAAGTGATGCATACTACTGATTCTAAAGGTGTAAAGTTTTCTACATATCAGCTAGAAGATATATCTTATCAATGGTATAAGAAGTATGAGCAGTTCAGGGATAATGATATGGAGCTAACTTTAAATAGATGTCTTTCTTGATTAATTCTTTGCTCAGGAGTTGAGGAAATTTAAGGTTGAGGAGTTTGTTAGTCTGAAACAAAGTAAGATAAGTGTGAAAGAGTATAGATTGAGATTTCAGCAGTTATCTCACTATGCTCTAGATTTGGTATCTAACTAGAGATCTAAGGTGAGAAAGTTTGCTTCTAGGTTATCCCGATACTTGATATTATTATGTAAGGCTACAATATTGAACAATGATATAGATATATCCATACTTTTGGTTTATATGCAATAGGTTTAGGATGAAAAAAAGAAATAGGCAGAGATTAGGGAGAGACAGAGTAAGAAGTTAAGGTATTTAGAGCAGGGTGAGGGTCAACAAAATAATAGGAGAGACAATAGATAATAGACCAATAAGAAGAACTGGGGTAGTTCTTATTCTTTTGCTAGTGCTCCTTATCCTAAGCCTTTGAGTGATCATCGTTCTAAGGCTAGCAGTGGTTTTTAGGAACATGGTGCCCAGTCTCAAGCTAGTGAAGCTCAGTCAGCCCCACCTTACCCACTATGTCATTTTTACGGGCAGCTTCATTATGGTTATTATGACAAGGAGAGGAATCAATGTTATAATTATGTACAGCTGGGTCACATATAGCGATATTGTCCGTCACGTCTTTATCTCTTATACCAAAGGGTGCTATTCTGGTACCAGCATTGGTTGAAATCACCTATATGCACTTGTGACTCGCTAGGAATTTGAGGCGTCTCCGAATTTTGTTACTAGTATGTTACAACTCTTCTCTCATGATTCTTATTATCTACTTGATCTGTGTTATACCCTTTCTTATGTGACCCCTTATGTGGTTGTGCAATTTAGTTTTGGTCCCAAAAATATTTGCGATACCTTTTCTGTGTCTACCCTAGTGGGTGATTTTATTATGGCTAGAAGAATTTATAGGGATTGTGTGGTATCTATTTTCCATAAGAAGACATCGGTGGATTTGATAAAATCAAATATGGTGGATTTTGATGTTATCTTGGGGATAAATTAGCTTCATTCGTTCTATGCTTCTCTAGGTTGTAGGACCCAAAGGTTAATTTCCATTTTTCTATTGAGCTGGTATTAGAATGGGGGAGTTATTTATGCCTAAAAGAAGGTTTATTTCCTATTTTAGAGCTTAGAATTGATTTCAAAAGGATGTTTATATCATCTAGTTTGGGCTAAGGATTTAAATTTTGAAAGTCCTTCTTTGCATTCTATTTTCGTGGTTAGTGAGTTTCCTGAAGTATTTCCCAATGATCTTTCTAAGGTTCCTCCCAACAGGAAAATATACTTTGGGATTGATCTTCTACCGGATACCCATCCTATTTCCATTCCTCCATATAGAATGGCTCTGATTGAATTAAAAGAGCTAAAGGAGAAATTAAAAGATCTTTTTAATAAAGGGTTCATTCGTTCTAGTATTTCTTCATGGGTTGCTCCTGTATTTTTTGTGCAAAAAAAAGATGGATATCTTCGGATGTGTATAGATAATCGCCAGTTGAATAAGGTAATAGTGAAGAATAAGTACCCTCTTCCTAGGATTGATGATCTTTTTGATTAGATTTAGGGTGCTAGATATTTTTCTAAGATTGATCTTTATTCGACTTATCATTAGTTAAAAATTAGAGAGGTTGATATTCCCAAGACTTTTTTACGAACCCGGAATGGTCACTATGAGATTTTGGGTATGTCATTTAGGTTGAGAATTCTCTAGCTGCTTTCATGGATCTTATTAATTGGGTTTTCAAATAGTTTTTGGACTTGTTTATTTATCATCTTCATTGATGATATTTTAGTGTATTCTAAGAGTAAGGAGGATCGTGTCAATAACCTCCAAATTGTGTTACATACACTTAAATATCAGAAGTTGTATGCTAAGTTTTCTAAGTGTGAGTTTTAGTTAAATGTTGTGACTTTTCGTAGTCATGTTGTTTCTAGTGAACGAATCATGGTGGATCCACAGAAGGTTGAGGTAGTTAAGAAATGGACAAGGCCCACGACTCCGACTGATATTAGGAGCTTCTTGGATTTGGCTGGGTATTATAAGAGGTTTGTGGAGAGTGTCTCTTCTATTGCTACTTCATTGACTAGGTTGACTCAGAAAAAGGTTATGTTTTTATGGTCTGTTGCTTGTTAGGGTAGTTTTTAGAAGTTGAAGGATAAGTTGACTTCTATGCTAGTTTTGACCCTACTCGAGTGTATAAATAGTTTTGTTGTGTTCTATGATGCATCTGTATGGGACTGGGTTATGTTTTCATACAACATGGGAAGGTTGTCACTTATGCTTTTAGGCAGCTTAAGGTTCATGAGAGGAACTATCTGACTCATGATCTAGAGTTGGTGGTTGTGGTTTTTGCTTTGAATATTTGGCGCCATTATCTGTATGGGGTGCATATGGATATCTACTCAGATCATAAGAGCTTGCAGTATGTGTTAACTCAGAAAAAACTGAATATCAGGCAGAGGTGGTATCTTGAATTGCTTAAGGATTACGACATGAGTATTCACTATCATCTAGGTAAAGCTAATATTGTTGCTGATGTTCTTAGTTGGTTGTATATGGGGAGTTTATCTTATATTGAAGAGGAGAAAAAAGGATTGGTGAAGGATATTCACAAAATGGCTAACTTGGGAGTTTGTCTTTTAGACTTTAAGGATGGGAAAGTTATTTTTGAAAAAATGGTCAAATCATCTCTTGGGGCTGAGGTGAGAGAGAAATAGGATTTAGATATCATACTTAGGCAGATTAAAGATGATATGGGTCAGTAAAAGGTTATGGATTTTGAGATTGGGGAACATTGTATTCTGAGGTTCCAAGGTCAGTTGTTTGTTCCTAATGTAGATGGGCTACGAGAAAGAATTCTGACTGAGGCTCATGAGTCTAGATATATAATTTATCTGGGATCAACTAAAATGTACCATGACTTGAAAGATATCTATTGGTGGAACAATATAAAGAGGGATGTAGAAAATTTTGTTGTTAAGTGTATGGTCTGTCAGCAAGTTAAGGTTAAGCACTTGAGGCTTGGTGCCATGTCTCAAGAGATAGGGTTGCCTATGTGAAAGTGGAAGATAATCAATATGGATTTCATTATGGGCCTTCCACGGCTCAGAATTAGTATGATCCAATTTGGGTCATTGTGAATAGCATGACTAAGTCCGCTCACTTCTTGGCTGTGAGGACTAACTACTCGGGAGAGGATTATGCAAAGTTGTTCGTTCAAGAGATTGTGAAGTTACATGGTGCACCAGTGTCCATTATTTTAGACACAGGTACGCAATTGTCATCTTAATTTTGGCATCATTTCATAAAGATATAGGTACACAGGTGAACCATAGCACCACTTTCTTCCGTCAAATGGACAGGCAAGAGGAGTGTACTATTTAGACTTTGGAGGATATTCTAAGGTCTTGTGTGGTTGATTTTAATGGTAGCTAGGTTGGTCACTTGCCTCTCATTTAGTTTGTGTATAATAATAGTTATCATTGATCATTCAGATGAATCTTTTTAGGCTCTTTATGGTAAGAGGTGCAGGTCTCCTATTGGATGGTTTGAGGTTAGTGAGACTAGGTTGCTTGGTCCTGACATGGTTTACCGAGCCATAGAGAAGGTAAAAGTGATTAGAGAAAGACTAAAGACTGCTCAAAGTTGCCAAAAGTCTTATGCAGATGTGAAGAGAAGAGAGTTAGAGTTTTAAATAAATGATTGGGTATTCTTGAAAGTATCTTCTATGAAAGAAGTCATGAGATTCGGGAAGATGAGAAAGCTCAATTCTCGTTATGTTGGTCCATACCAGATTGTAATGAGAATTAGTAATATTGCTTATGAGTTAGATTTTCTTTTGAGTTTGGGTTCTACTCATTTCGTGTTGTATACGTCCATGCTAAAAAAGTGTGTGGGTGATCCTTCCTTGATAGTGTCGATTGAGGACATTGGTATTGCGGGTTCCTAGTTTTATGAGGAAGTCCCGATTGAGATATTGGATAGGCAAGTTCGTAGATTGAGTCTTAAGGATGTAGCATCGATGAAGGTCCTTTAGATAAACCAAAAGGTAGTACTAGGGAAGTTGAGAATGATATGAAGGCCAAGTATACATTCTTGTTCCCCGTGTTGGAGAAAAGTGCGTAAAGTATGAGTTTTGTTTTCTCTTGTCGAAATTTGTGTTTATCATTTGATTCTGATGTATTCGTGCAATTCTCATGCTAGAAGTTTTCTAAATCACCGTTCGAGAATGAAAGCCTAAGAGAGGGACAATGTAAGACCCTTAAAATTTCCATCATTTTATTCTTGACCTTCCCATGTTCGAAATATTGATTTTTCACTTAAATTTTATTTAAGAATGTTAAAAGGGTGCTTACGTAAAGTTTCAAAATTTTTAGAAATAGTTCGGGGCCATTTGGAACTTCAAGGCAATGAGCCTTTGCGTTATCATCGTGTCATAGAGGTTACCCTCCGCATTATTAATGTGGCATGGAGGATAACCTCTACAATATTGGCGTGCCATGCCAAGGTGAAAATTTCATGCAGTTTTGTTTTTATTCACTTAAGGGTGAGGGGTTTTTGGTCTTTTCACCTTTTCCAAGACTTTTAAACATAAAATAGTTTCATTCCCATTAGTTTTTAAAGATCAAATCCCCCTATTTCACTCTCAAACACAAACCCAAGAACATTCAAGGGTTTCACTATGCATTCATCATCCAAGATTCAAATTTAAAATTGCTTTCAAATTCTTGTGTGATTCAGGCATGTATCTCTTCCCTAAATTAATGTTATACAAAAGCATGTGTTTAATTGTTGTCCATATGGTGTAATTATTAGGGTTTGAATTTGGGTTGAGGGATTTGGAATGGTTGTTACATGAATTCAGTTTAACTGGTTTTGAATTGGTTATTTATGCTTTATTCTCATGATTTTGATCAAAATAAATGCATGGGTGTGGGAATTGTAATGGGGAACATTAGTTCCCCTAAATCTTATGGCTTAATGGTTTGGAATTGGATTTAACCTTGACCCAACTTATGAAATTGGTTTTGAAACATGGACATATACATAATCTACTTCACTTTGAAACCTTGCATTGAATAAAAGGTTAATGAAACATAATTGGTTTTGAAAGGCCTTGGTGTCCATGGATTGATTTTAAATTGGAAACTTTGGAGTGAATTTGGCAAATTGTTTTTGGAATGGCATAATGGAATTGGCTTGCAAGATTAACTTTATTTGGTATGACGATACCAACCGTAAATGTCTAATTAAAAGAATCCTTGATTAAGGTGGGAATGTATGTAAATGGTGTTAATTTGAGCTTAAAGTGGGTTGTGTAGCTCACCGTAGAAGGTGGAGGTCTTGGGGGGGACCGATATTGGAAACCACATTTGTTGGAGTGGGGATCTTTATGACCGTGTGTATAGTTACACGTTATATATATTTTTTGAATGGTTGGAGCCTCATTGGCTTTTTCCCTTCCTCGAATTTTCCTGATTCACGTGGCTAGAACACACTAGACCCTTTCAGTAAGGGGAGCCAAACCATATAGCCCGTGGATGCCCTTAGGACGGATAGAGCTACATAGTCCAAGATATTGATTTTTAATCTCGTGCTTAAACCTTGTTCCCTATATCGACATCTTATATGGGCTTAAGATACTTGTCACGGCCAGGCCCTACTTCAGATCGTGACAGTAATGATTTTGAGAAATGAGTAATTACTTCACAGAGTACTGCAAATTATTTTTTAAAAAATAAGAGAATAGACTAGGATTATTTTCTCCATAACTTTATAACTCAATAGGCATGACTTACTAGTGATCTATCTTGGTGTTTAACATACAATAAAGGTAAGTTAGGTTCACCTAAATAGTTGGTCCTCTAAATAGATGAATATCACCATGCATGTTCTTTGATTGTATCATATATTGGAAAACATTGAATGTCACCTCCTAATGATTCAACCGAAACTTCAACTAAACAATTTTCATATCAACTAATTCTCTTCTATAAGTAAGGAACGGTCTCCATTGTATATAGTGAAAACCTCAAAATCAACTTCATAATCGAGGATAAAGAAATTAGTCAGAAAAATAAAGAACTCAACCCTCACCAAAACACCATATAGAACTCCTACTGACTTTTTATGGTCCAATCCGCCATAAAAAGTCTCATCGAAGTTGGTTAGGGTGACCTTAAACCCCAACTATCTAAATATTGCTAGCAGTATCATATTAATGTGTAATGACCTTGGTTTGTGAATATTTCATTTTTATGTGTTGTGACAATTTTGCCCTTCCTCGTAGTTGTTGCATGTTAAATTTAAAGTTTGGGGATGAATGGCATGATTCTCAATGCGATCAGGCGAGTTGTGTGAGTTTGTGATTTTTAGAGGCTTGAGAATCCATATGTTGACTTTGGTCAACACTAGTTGTTCTTAATGCTAGACGAAAAAATAGACTGATCCAGTAAATTTGAAATATCAAATTTGGATCAGTAGCGAGGTTAGATCGATTTTGGGGTCTTTATATCTCATTTTGACCCTTTATTTAGAAAATAGTAAAATAAGGACCTGGGAGTTAATTTTATGAAAATGATCTTTTTTGAAAATTCAACTTCTCTATTGAGTTTGAAATATTGAATTAGCCTAGTAGCATATATGGTTTGTCTCATTGAGAATTCTATCAAATCTTGAGGGTCCGATTGAACTTGATAGGCTTGCACCAAAATTAGCATTAGCTAATATCTGGTGTAGCCTCTTCAGCGGCCAAGGTCTACTTAAGCGACAACCACTTTTGGGGCCCAAGACAGCTTAAGTGGTAGCCGTTTTAGCATCCAACCATCGCTTAAGTGGTAGTCTATTTAGAGACCTGGTATCGCTTTACCAATAGTCAATTAGTAGCCACTTAGCCTCTTAAGAAAAAACCGTTGTATATAACCCCCTCTCTCTTAATTTTTCCTCTAAGTTTGGACGTTCAAGCTTTGGGAAAGGAAATTTTTTAGGGTCTCAACATTGATTTTCATGTGGGTAACTTTTAAACTCATAATCCTACTAGTTTCCCTTGATTTTATAGTCAAAAACACCTATAGATCATGATTCATAGTGAAAATTGGGGTTTTTATCGGTATAGTTCAAAAAAGGGTTTTCTTCATTTTGGACCTCTGTTGTAATCCATTTTCATATGGATTTCTCTTGCGGGATCTCAAAACTTTGGATAATGTGTTTTAGAAACAAAATTTCAGTTTTACCCCTTTTATTTTCAAACCCATTTTGACCCCAACCAGAATATGGGAAATATGGGTATTGTTAGCTTTCTTTTAACACATAGATACTATATTATAATGTTGTAGTTGATTTTAAAGTCATTCATATGGGGAAGGCCCTATATTAAGGCACTCTAAACTGGGATTTCAATATTTTGAGGTAGGTTATGGCTTGACTTCTTTCAAATTGAACTTGGTAGTTAATATATGAGTAAATCACACTATGAATTAGGAAAGTATCTAGGTGTTTTAAATTCATGATTATTTTATTAAGTGCTGCCCGTGTGGGGGCTTTATTAGACATTATTGGCCTTATCTGTGCATCTTTATGCATTCATTCTAGATATAATGTCTGTGCAGGGGTTTAATTTGATAATATAGGCCTTATTTGAGCATTAACTACTTTAAACATGATAAGATACATGATTTAGGGGCTTATATGATAATAAATATTTTTTGCATGTAAATTTATGATGGTGTCTATTTGGAGTTGATAAATCATGAATTATGGCCATATTGAGTTAATTTTTAGGCTCACTCATATATACTTACATGTTGATTGGATTGGGTATCCTTATTTTGGGATGATTTTGAGAATTACATCCTTATTTCATACACGTTTATTCATGAGATATTGATACCACTGAGACATACTATTTTTGAAAGAAAATGGGACACTTTTATGAAAATTGTCTCTATGAAGACGAGCTGGAGAGAAGAGTTGAGATTGAGATATGAGATATATTATATTAGTTGCAAACTCCCCATGGTTCCTTCCTAGTAGCTATGAGCTCAGTGAGTGTATACGGAAATTCATATGATGGCTTTCATCATTTACTTCATCCACATTGCATTGCATTGTGTTGTATACATAAATTGCTTGCCCCCTTAGTTTTCTTGAATTACGTGTACTTTCCATATATTTCCACATTTGTATCTATGTTATTATTATTTTGTGTACTTATATATATATTTGAACTCTTAGTGAAGACGGTGTGAGCTACTATTTGGGACTTTTGTATTTGCAAGTGATGTGCTCATAGTACATTTTACTTATTTTAGTTCATATTTTCTTTGTCAGCCTTTGATACCTACTGAGTACAAGTGAATCTTACTCACTCCTACTATGCCCTTTAAGTGTAGATCGTAGTATGAGTACGACTCATAGAGGATGACTCGTACGGTGAATTTGGTAACATTTTGAGGTACTGGCCACTCCAGGATTATCAATCAACTTTAGGCCTCTTCTATCTATTAGTTGTCTTTATTCTTATTTTGGAGGTAAACTATGTATTTATAGTTCTGAAGATTGTATTAGATATTTTTATGATGTGATACCAGATTTTGGGATTAGATTTTATGGATTTTCCTTCATATTTCATTGGAATTATATTTTAGGATTGACTTTACTTTATTCTAGAAGTCATGCATGGGTGTTTATTATTCTAGTTGTGCATTCCTTTACCATATTGGGTGATTGGCTTAATTATCAAGGTTTAGCCATGATAAGTGTTATCATGATGTAGTTTTTGGATCGTGATAAATTGGTATCAGAGCCCCAGGTTCACCAGTCTCATAAGTGTAAGAACAATATGTCTAGTAGAGTTTGATATATCAAATTACATCCATATCTATCTTGGAGAGTCTATGATATGTTTTTAGAAAAAACTTCTATGTTTTGATTCCATACCGTTCGGGTTATTTATACCCTGTGTTCTAAGTTGTGTTTTATTCTTTGCTGCACAAATGGTGAGGAATAGATTTTGAGAGGTTAGGAAAGCTAAGCCAGCACCCCAGGATGAATCCTAAACTAAAAGAAGGGGTAGGGGTCATGGACGGTCCATACGTAGAGGACAGGTACAAGAAGATACTTTGGTTAGAGGTATTGCTAGGGGGATCTTCCCTGATCCTAAGGTTTAGCGTGCAGGAGATACGAGGCCATCTTAGGTCCCACAAGGTTTAGTTTTTACCCTAATTTTAGAGGGTCTGTTGATTTGGTTATTGACTCATTTGGATGGTGTTCTTTTGGGTGCACTTGGTGTTTCTCTAGTTCTGAGTATTGTACCACCGTCAATACTGATATCTATATATGATATTTCTATGACCTCGAGTAGTTTTATCATTTATTATGACATCTACTTATGATATTCCTTAGACTTTGAGTGGTGTTCCACCTTCTATATCAGTATCAAATTATGGTATTCCTAGTTCAGAGGTACATTCTTCATTTATAGTACCCCACATATGGATTCTATCTTGTTACACTTACTAATTCTCTGGTTACTTTGGGTACAGTGATATATTATTATGATCAGAAGAAGTTTGAGAGATTTATTTACTTGGTTTTGCCCAAGTTCAATGATATTATTGGCGAGGATATGGAATTGTTTGATCTTAAAGGGGATCTTCTATAATTTTGCACGTGAGGGGTTATTACTTGGTTTCATCCAGTCATTAATAACTTGATTATTTTTAGATAATAGTAGATAGAAATAATATTTGTAAGGAGTCCTATTAAAACCAAGAAATATAGGCCTGCTTGTCATCCACCTATGAGTTCTTGATTGATTTCCAGGAAAAGTTGCATAATCTTCAATTCCTTGAGTTCCATGGATTTTCCTATACTACATACTATTTGACCTATGTAGCTAAGGATTAGTGGAGGTCGTATGCGAGTTGTAGGCCTTTAGATTTGCCTGTTATGACAGAGACTCAGTTTTTGTTTGTCTTTCTCAGAGAGGTTTGTGCCATACAGTTTGAGGGTGTGATGAGTTTAATTATTTAGAGTAGGGATCTATTACTATCATAAAGTATGATCCTTGTTTTCATACCTTATCTAGGTATCCAGCCATTAGCATCTCCACCGAGTTTGAGCAAATTTAGAAGTTCATAAAGGGATTGGGTGGTACTTATCAGTTGTCTACAACTCAGATGGTAGTCACAGGGGCTTTATTTTAGAGTGTTATTAAGAATGCTAACGTGATCGAGTCGATCATCTAGGCTACTTAGAGAGGCACCAAGAAGGTGCATCATCATAGAGAGTTTAATGGACACGCCTTTCGAAGTAGATACTTTTCTCGTAGAGGGTCCCATAGTTATCATGGTAGGATATTTCAGGCTATTTTATAGGGATCAGGTGGTAGGACTTTAAGTTTAGAAACTTTAGGTAGTCAAATATCTACTCAGGGTGGTTGTCCTACTTTAGCCGTACCTTCTCAAATTGAGTCAGGCCACAGAGGGTGATTTTTATATGATGAGTTTGCCCATATGGCCAAGGATTATCCTTGGTATATTTTTAGGCCTACTCTTATATCGATAGTTAGAGGTGGTGCACAGAGTGGTAAGGGTGCAACTAAAGGTACTAGATAGAGAGGTAGAGGTACTCGCAGTGGTAATTGATGAGTTATTTAATCTAGGGGCGAACGTGGTCGGTGTTATGTTATACCTTCTAGGCCCAAGGTAGAGGCGTCTGACGTAGTTATTATAAGAATCATCCTAGTTTGCTACAGATTTGCTTCCGTATTATTTGACCCTAGATCGACTTTCTCCTATGTGTCCATATATTTTGCTTCTGATTTTAATGTTGTATGCGAGCCGCTCTCTATGACTCTTATTCGAGTTATTTATGAGTCCATGGATATGTTTCTTAAGGATTTACCCGGTATACCTCTAAACTATGATATTAATTTTATTATTAATGTGGAATCGAGAAACAAGCCTATTTTTGTTCCTTTCTATAGGATGGCCCCTTCGAAGTTGAAAAAGTTGAATGGGCAATTGTAATATTTGTTGGCTAAAGGGTGTATTAGACTTAGTGTATCTCCTTAGGGTGTGCTTGTCTTTTTTGTGAAGAAGGATGGGTCTATGCGTATGTGTATTGATTATAGGAAGTTGAACAAAGTGATGATAAAGAACAAGTATCCTCATCCTTTCATTGATGACCTATTTGACCAGCTTTACGGTGCTTTGATGTTTTCCAAGATTTATTTGAGATCTACGTATCATCAGTTGAAGATCAAAGCTTCAAATGTTCAGAAGAAAGCTTTTCAGACTCGATACGGTTATTATGAGTTCTTGTTCATGTCATTTGGGTTGACCAGTGACCCAACCACATCCATATAGTTGATGAACCAGGTATTTTGGTAGTATCTGGACTCATTTGTGATTGTATTTATAGATGAAATCTTGGTCTATTCTAATAGCGAGGCGACCATGTAAAGTATTTGAGGATTGTACTTTAAAGATTACGTGATAAGAAGTTGTATTCCAAGTTTTTCAAGGATGAGTTTTGGTTGGATTTTATCTCTTTCTTGAGTAATGGGTGACTAAGAATGGAATTAGGATCAATCTGGCCAAGATAGAAGTGATTTGTTATTAAGCTAAACCTACTTCTCCTACTGAGGTTTGGAGCTTTATTTGTTTGGTAGGTTATTATCAATGTTTTGTAGAGGGTTTCTTATCTATTACAACTCCCTTGATTAAGTGACTCAAAAAAAGATGGTATTCCAATGGTCGAATGCGTGCGAGAAGAGCTTTCAAAGGCTCAAGACATTATTGACTTTAGCTCCTAACTTGACTTTTCACAAGAAGGATGTAGGATTTATCGAGGTTTTTTATGCTTCTGGTGTTGTTTTAGGTGCGGTACTAATGCAGGAGAGTAGGGTGTTTATTTATGCCTTTCTTCAATTGTAGCCTCATGAGAGAAATTATGCTAACCATGATTTGGAGTTGGCAGTCACAGTGTTTGTGTTAAAGTCTTGGCGACACTACTTATATAGAGTGCCTTGTGAGATTTCTTTGAACCATCGTAGCCTTCGGTACTTCTTCAGACAGCAAGATCTTAATATAAAACAGTGGCATTGGATTGAGTTGCTTAAGGATTATGACATTACTATCTTAAATCACCCGGTCAAAGTTAACGTAATTACAGATGCCTTGCATCGAAAGTCTACCTATATGGGGAGGTTAGCTTATCTCTTGACCCAGGAGTAACCTTTAGCCTTGGAGGGTCAATCTTTAGCTAACTAGATGGCTAGGCTAGATATTTTAAACACCTGAGCATGTGTTATCCTTTATTGATGCTAGGACTTCCTTGATGGAGCAAATTCGAGTCCTTGATGGAGCAAATTCGAGCTCACTAGTTTGAGGATGATAGTTTAAGGGTGATTTGGGATAAGGCATTAAGTAGCAAGGCTAAGGAAGACTCTCTTGATTTAGATGGTGTTTTGAGGATTGGTGGCTGAGTTTATGTGCTGAGAGTTAAAGATTTAGTGAGATTAATTTTGGAGAAAGCTCATTGCTTTAGATATTTCATTGTAACACCTCGGGTTTTGGGTCCTCGAAAATTTCTGAAATTTTATTCTCACTTTCCTGACTACAACTTCCCTGGCGTGTCCTAGGTAGTCTTGACGGCCCCTAGGGACCTAATCATAACAAAATTTGTGAGTGTTTGACTAGGTTCTACTCTAAGTACGAGTGGCTCACTAAGAACCGTAAGGATTCATTACGAGTCGTTGGGTGTAAATCATAAGATGTTCAGTGTTTTCCCCAACTGGGTTCTGTGTTAACTATGACTAGACCCTATGAGTCATAGGTCCCATTACGAGTCGTAGCAGTTGAGTCGTAGGGTAAACAATGTGCCGGTGCCTTGGAAACTATGTTGGCTACAACTCATGGTGACGAGTCATAATGAGTCTCTATGAGTCATATATGACTTGTAGTCACTGACGACTAAATTTTAGTTTTTAACTTAAGGACACTTAGGACATTTCACTTCTCATGCAATTAAAACCCCAGTTCATAAGGAACTTAAGTGGGGTTATTTCTTATTCATAACGTGCTCGAACACATCCAAAGCTCTCTCAAGTCTCTCAAGCAGCCATACTTAGGGTTTCCAAGAAGTAGGTCATCCAAGGGCTTAAGGATTGAATTCTTTCCGTGAAACTTGGTATTTCAGGCATGTTACTCTTTCCCTAAATTTTAATTTATTAAAAGCATAAATTTTAAAGTGTTGTTCATACGATATTGATATTGGTTTTGAAAATATGGGTTGAGGGTGTTTGAATAACTGTTGTTTATGTGATGTTTCATGTTTGTCCCTACACAGTTTATGTTTGATAATGGTTTTGAAATCAAATTGATGCATGGGAATGGTGAATAAATTAAGGGATTGTGATTTCCCATAACTTGTGACTTTTGAAGTAGTTATGACCTGACCTCAACCCCCTAGTGTGGAATTGGTTTTGAATATGAAAAGTATGCATATTAAACTACTCTTTAACTATTGTATAATGTGAAAGGTTAATAAAGCATAATTACTTTTGAACTAAACCTTATGGGGTTTTGTGATTCCCTAAGCTAACGTATAATTGAACTAAAAGGGATTGTGAATTCTCCCTAGTGATAGTAATTGGTGTGGCATGTTGATATTACCTTGCAAGTACAGTTGGTATGATGATACCAACAATGTAAGCCTAAATGTGTGTCATGGTTCAATAAATAGGAATGTGTGATAATTGTTTTAATTGGCTTTAATGAGGTTGTACAGCTGAGTTGTGAAAGTAGAGGTCCCGAGGGATCTTTACTGGAAACTGCAATTGCCGATGCGGGAATCTAAATGATCGGGTGGCATATGAGTGGGAGGTTCGAGTCCTCTATATTATATTACATGATTTGGTGCTTATGTCACCTTGATATTTTGGGAATTTCGAGCCTCCCATAGTGCATATGTATACCCTCTGGTTTGTGCGGCCACATGCACTGGGGCCCTACCAGCTGGGGGAGAGCTTGGCCCATATAGTCCATGGGTGCCTTCTTATATTATGACGATTGAGCTATACAATCCAGGCTAAAGTTTTAAGGTGTACGTTAAGCCTTGTTCCCAACCCCCGCATGTGATGTATATATATGTATTGCATATGATTATGTGTAATAGATTGTGGACTGGTTTTGAATTGATATTCATGGCATTATTTTATCCCCTATCCCTGGGTTAAATGCTAGTGATCCAACCGCTAATCGTCTCCAGATGTTATATGGACACGCGATGCAAGTAGAAGAGATACCTCTAATTTTACCGTGCAGAGTTAGTATAACGCCCCAAGAGTGCACCCTAGATGCCACATGATGCTTACAGGAACAAAGGACCATAAGCTAACTCATGAGCTGGTACCAGCTGTGAGCACTAAATAAAATAACAAAGACATGTGCGGAAATTTAGTTGGAAATGCCATAAGGTTTTTAACAACTAAAAATCAATACTGAATCATAGTTTAACTCGTCTAAGACATACTATCAATATTGATAAAGTAACTGATAATACAACTGAAAAATGACTATCTATCTGTACTAGTCTGAAAGTCTCTAAATAGACTGACTGTGGAGTTGATGAGACAAGTCCCCAGCTAACTCCGAATGACTACTGAACTGAAAAAAAATGCTGATATAAACATCATTGATCCTTAGAGTAGGAAGACTCACCACTGCTATTGCTGCTGATGCACTGGATGTCTAAGTGCAGTTAGGAACCTGAGCGTTCGAACCTATGATATAAAACATCATAGCGCAAGAAATGAGTATGTGGCCAGTACTTTGAATGTACAGGTATTCTAAATAAGGTTAAGCTGATATGCATGGGTTCATGCACATAAATAATACACCACTGAATAAATAGCAGACATGACTGATACAATAGTATACATAAAAGTTATAAGATCTGAGGATGCATGACCAAGCGTATAACATGATACAGAAATAATTTATAAACTGAAGTACTGAAATAATGATACTGAATAACGGATAACTTTATGCTATGGTCAAGAAAATCATAAACTATACTCTGTACTAAATATCGAACTGAGACTATAAGAGCTAACTATAACCGACATACCCTAATATACTATCAGGGTCCAACCTATAACCCCAGTTGGAAGAGCATTGTATCGTGCCACGGGTAAAACCATTAACTGATATCCCAAAGGACCAGGGTGTCAAAGCCTAAACTGACGGGTAACCCCTGAGAGGTAGTCAAGCCTAAACTAGCGGGTGACTCCTCATATCCTATGCTAGATACATAGTTCTGAAATATAGGGACTTCTATTAATGACTCTACCTAACTGATGGAGAAGTCATCATCCCTGCATTCACTCGGTGCTAAATCCTACTCTTAATTGAAAGACATTGAATATTGGACTGAACTAAGTTTAGTTGTTTATGGTGACTGACTGAACTGAAAATGCTTATAACTATCCTAAACTATTTTGTAGTTACTGAAAACTAGATTAGCAGCTAGAATGTGGGTATTCAAAACCCCCAAGACTCGATAGTAATTACAACAAGGCCGTACAAAACCTTAAGAACATGATCAGCAACCATTATCCAAAACTCATTTCTTTAGGCATTTTATCAAACACTTGCAATTCATGGTTTCAACATGGGAATAGTTTTAAACATGTAATAATATCATGATATCGATACTAAATCACAATTTAAGGTACAAACCAATGAGTAAGCATCATTCAAACATGTAGGGTTTAACTGCAATAACAAATCATGTATAAACATAATATAAATCGAAATTTATGGGAATTCATGGTTAAAATTCATGATAACATGTAAAAATCATTCTTTAAACTTGAAATTGTGTTCTTGGACTCCATGGGTGAATGAACATCTAACATACCTTGATTGAAGAATTCTTGAAGGTTCTTGGTGGTTTTCTTAAACTTGAGCTTGAATCTTTGAAGGGCTAGGGTTTGTTCTTGAGAGAGAATGATTTTAAATTGAGATAATTTGAATAAAAGAAGACCAAATATGCTTTTGGGGGTTTTAATCCCATGTTTTTCACGGATTGGGGGCATGGAAAAAGACCAAACTGTCCCTGGAAAATTAAAATTTATAACTGAAACCCAAATTAGACCCTCACAGTGAGGCACCAAGGCTGTCATTGCGATTTCCACCCCAACACGGTGCAATCATGGTGGCTCACTGGAAATTGGACAATTGTCTAATTGACCTTCACCGCAATGCGGTGGCCCCCTTCATCGCTATACTTACCACGACGTGGTCCTATCGTGGTGGGTTGATATTTTGGGACACCAAATGAACTTACTCGAGACATGCTACTTACACCCTTGAACATGAATCAACTTAAAAACTTACTTCTCAGGGTCGGGAAGGTCACTTCAAAAATCCTCGAAGTTAGGAACCCCAAAGAACAAGACTAAGTTCCAACGCTTAGCCAATTTTTTAGGTTCTAAGATTCTTGTACATAAACTATGAGCTGGAGTGAATTTAGAAAAGTGTGGGGTACAGTTATGTGGATTAGCTTGGTCCATCGATTCGTTGTGGTGATGTGGTGAGCTTTCATTCTTCGAAAGACTTAGACTTTTCATCAGTTATTATTATAGATTAAAAGTGAGTGTTTCATTATCATTAACATTATTATTGTCATTGTTATCTGTCAGAGCTGGGGATATGTCTCAACCAAGGCTGGGCTTTGGTTCTTGTGTTAAAAGGCTTTGTTGGATTACTGTAGACTTGGGTAGTGTTGGTCAGTTGTTTTGGTTGGTTTATGGTTATCGGTTACAAATATATCCTTCATTCTTTAAATTTTATCTTTTTTTATCTTGTTTTATGTTCGGAATTCTTCGAACATCAGGGATATTATGTTGTTTAGTTAGATGGAAAGGGGTGTTCTCCTATCCCTGATGGCCAGGCCCTGGTTTTGGTCATGATATTTATCCACCTAGGTATGACCAAGATTTATTGTGATTTGAAGAAGCTTTACTGGTAGGGTGGTATAAAGAAGGATTTGGTAGATCTTGTAACTCGTTAAGCATCAGAGATTGGGTGGTTTACTTCAGAGGTTGCCCATTCCCGAGTGGAAATGGGAGCAGAACACTATGGATTTCATCACTAAGTTGCCTCATACTTTTTAAGGTTTGAATAGTATTTGGGTTATCATAGATCGATTGACCCAATCAATCTATTTCTTTCTTATTCATATTTTCTTTAGTGCTGAAAAATTGGCCCATATCTATGTTTGTCAGATAGTTTACCTTAATGGGATACCCATGTCTGTTATTTCATAGAGAGGCTCAGTGTTTACTTCTAGGTTCTGGCAAACTTTTCAAGAGAAGTTGGATAACCTGGTTGACCTCAACACAGCTTTCACCCCTAGACTGATGGTTAGTCAGAGTATACTATTTAGGTGTTAGATGTTATGTTCCACGCATGCATTATGGATTTTAGGGTTTAGTAGGAGCAGCATTTGGTGTTGGTAGAGTTTTTCTATAATAATAGCTACCATTCAAGAATCGAGATAGACCCTATCTGTAACGATCCGATTTGCTGAACTAGAATGCTACATGGTGCTCATGACCCCGAAGGACCACAAGCTAACCCATGACTAATATCTGTACCTGTATACTACATAAGATAACATAATAATGTGGAAACATGCACTGAAAGGCCATAAGGTTTGATCATAAGTATAACTGAATAACGTAACATCTGTGTGGGATAATATAATACCCAACAAAACTAAAGTCTAAAGCATGATAGTCTGTATCTAGTTTGCATCTAGTCTGTATCTAGTCTGAAAACCTCTACTGTCTGAAGAATCTAAATAAGGAGTTAAAGGGACATGTCCCTAACTAACTCCAACAAATAAGCTAATCAATGAGATACTAGAAAATAATTATGTCCTCGAAGGATGAGGGCTCACTTCTAATCGGACTGCTAAATCTAGAATCAACTGCTGATCTGAAACTCGTGTCTCTGAACCTATGGCGTAACATAAAAAAAGCACCATAGCGCGAATACGTCAATACATATGTACCAAGTATACATGTGAGGTAGGTTATATACAATGGTTTACATGCATGAATAATGGTAATTGACTTTCTAAAATGAATGTGAGAATATATGCATAAATACGTAACTGTAACTGACAATGTGATTTCATGATTTCTGAGTCTATATACTGATAACGTGACATACTAGTGACTGATAACATAAAGGACTATATCTAAATAATACTGATAACATGGGTGACTGTATCTGAGTATAACTGATAATGTGGGTGACTGTAGCTGACAGTCCTAAATTTGATAGAACTATTTGAGTTTTGTACTGTAGTTGACTGTATCTGATAGTCTTGAAATCTAAAGAAATATTTGAGTTCTATTACTGAGACTGATTGACTGTATCTGACAGTCCTGATTTTATAACATGAAACTGTGGGAACTAGTATCTAACCGACATGCCCCAAAGGTGCAATAATAGCTGAGCTGGGGTCCAATCTATGCCCTGATTGGAAGGGTGTCAATACCGCGCCACTGGTAAGGACAATATATGAGTAACCCTCATATAATAGGTAACTCTAGCGAGAATGGTGGGAACCGTCACATAATAGGTTAAGCCACCTCATCTACCCTCATATAGCAGGCTACGATGTCTAAACCTATGCTGGCTATATAGTTCTGGAATGCAAGGATTGCTTCTAGGAATCACGCCCTCATATAACAGGTGAGTTCCCATCCTTGGGTTCACTCGGTGCTAATTCCTACTCACATCTGAATAGACACAGAACATGATTTACTAAACTGAACTGAGCATGGACTGAGTTACTGAATTTCTATGGCTGACGGGAATACTACTGATATCTGACAACTGACTGAGTCATGAGATCATGGAGATTTTTCCTGAGTCATAACACTATCTGAAGTCTAAGAGTTCATAGTTTGACTAAGAGTATCGTGAAAACATGACATGGATCTAGGCACACAGCTAGTATTTCAAGTACAAGTACCCCAGGACTCGATAGAAGGAAACTGACGTAGCATGATTTACTTGAAGACTTGACTAACATCATCATACATACTACCTTCATAGGATCATTTCATCAAACATGTAATAGGCATGATCTTGTACATACATGGGGATTTTATGATATCATCCTAGTTAGACAATATTCCTTCATCTAGGCATTTAATCAAACATATGACAGGCATGGTACATGTAAACATCATGGTATAGATATTAAATACATGGTTCAATTCCAATTTCATCATACCAGGTTTTAGTCATGAGATTTCGTAAATCTTTATCTATACTAATCAACCCACATGGAATTTATCATCAAATCATGGAATAGAAATCAACTCCTCATTTATCAACATGAAGGAGAACATACAAAGCATGAAAACATGAAGAAAATCCATAACTTGTAGTTAAAAAGGATTCTTGGACTTCATGGACAAAAGAAGTCCATGAATGAACACTATGTATACCTTAGATTGTGATTTCGTGAAGATTGATGGTGAAACCTTCTTGAAATTGGACCTTTTATGAAAACCCTATCTTGAGTTCTTGAGAGTATTTGAGAAAACCATCAATATTTTGGCTGAATAAGGGCTAAATCCCATGTTTGGAAGCTTATATAGGGGGGAAATTGACCTTTTTAACACTAGACACGTAATTTAATTTTCTGTAAAACTTCCCAAATTGGGACCTTGGCGTGACGCGGCGTTATCGTGCCGTGTCACTGGAAATTGACAATTGGAAAACTGCACGGTGGCGCAACGCGAAGCTATTGTGTTGCCACCTTGTATACAACCTGGAAGTTTTGCGTGACACACCAATATTGTGGAGCAACACTGGAATTTGACAATTGCCATTTGAGTTATCTCCGCGATGCGTTGAAGGCTCAGGTCAAACACGGTCTCACTAAAAAGGCTCTAACTCTTTGGCCGATGTCGTATTTGGGCAAATTATATATCGATGGAAAGCTTATTCAATTTCCCACATGATAAAAAGTGAAAATTATGGAAATACCACATGTATAAGAATGAATTCTTATTTCAAAGCAAGTTCTAACATCCTTGAGATCATTTTCAAGCTAAGAAAAAGCACGGGTATTACAATATCTCCCCCTTGAGAACATTCATACTCGAATGAGACTGACTGAGAGAGGAAACAATGAGTTGAACATGAATAACTGGAACACGATCTCATGACGGACATGACTGACAAGCTGAACATAACATACTGAACATGCATACTCTGATGCATGCGTAACTGATTCATAAATGCATAACTGAAAGTTTTGAAGAACTAAATTTTCTCACAATGAGAATGCATGTCTGATGCACAACTATATAAATAATCTGTTACATGAATGCATAACTGAATATACGGTGGTAATTAATACCAAGTCTATCATGGGAATATGAACATGAGACTGAATACTAAGTTAGTGATGTACACTAATCATGAAACTGAGTAAGCTTAAGGAGAAGTATTACCTTGAGCTTGATCTGAGTTGGAGGGGAAGAGGTGAGGGTACTTGGTATGCATATCTGCTTCTGCTTCCCAAGTAGCTCCCTCGACGGACTGATTTTGCCAAAGAACTTTAACAAGAGGGACTTTTTTGTTCCTCAATCTACGAGTTTGATAGTCTAAGATTTCAACTAGAATCTCTTCATAAGAGAGATTGTTTTGAACATCTATGCTCTGAATAGGGACTTCGACTGATGGGTCAACTATAAACTTCTTGAGCAAAGATACATGAAAGACTGGATGAACTGAGGCTAGATCTGAAGGCAATTCGAGCTCATAAGCTACCTTGCCGAATCGACTGAGAATCTTAAAGGGACCGACATATCGGGGATTGAGTTTTTCGTTCTTTTTGAATCTCCTTACTCCCTTCATAGGAGAGATCTTGAGGTAGACATAGTCACCAATCTCAAACTTGAGATCCTTTTTATGAACATCTGCATAAGACTTATGTCAGCTCTGAGCATCCTGAAGTCTTTTTCTAATTAACTAAATTTTCTCTAAGGCATCAAATACTAAGTCAGGACATATGACTGAGGTCTCACTAACTTCGAACCAACCGATTGGAGATCTATATCTCCTACCATAGAGATCTTCGAATGGATCCATCTGAATACTGGAATGATAGCTATTGTTATATGCAAATTCAATCAAAGGCAAGTGGCCATCCCAACTACCCTTGAAATCAATTACGCACGCCCTTAGCATATCTTCCAAAGTTTGAATGGTCCTTTCTGCTTGACCATCTATCTGAGGATAAAAGGCTGTACTGGGATAAACTTGGGTACCAAGACTTTTTTGGAATACTTTCCAAAATGAGATGTGAACTGGGTACCTCTGTCTGAGATAATAGTCAATAGAACACCGTGCAATCTAACCAGATCCTTAATGTAGAGGTTGGCATAATCCTCGGCTGAATAAGAGGTATGAACTGGAAGGAAAAGAGTTGATTTAGTGATTCTGTCTACAATGACCCAGACTGAATCATGCTGATGACGAGTTTGAGGCAAACCCATCACGAAGTCCATGTTCACAACTTCCCACTGCCAAGTAGGAATAATGAACTCCTGCATAGGACCACTAGGCTTCTGATGCTCTATCTTAACTTGATGACATATAGAGCACTTAGCCACAAACTCTGTAACTTCTCTTTTCATCCCACTCCACCAATAGATTTCCTACAAATTATAGTACATCTTAGTTGCCCCTGGATGAATAGAGTAACGTGCACCATGCGCTTCTGCAAGAATTCGCTGCATTAAGTCATCTATGTCTGGAACACAGAGACGACCCTAACAATGAAAAACACCATCTCCCCCTTGGGAGAAAACCTCTATTTTCTGATTCTGAACTGACTCTTTTAGCTTGACAAAGCTAGGATCCTTATCTTGCTTTTCTTACACATCGGAAACTAGAGATGATTTTGAACTACTCTGAACACATATACCACCCTCTGAAGAATCGACTAAGCGAACACCTAGTCTAGCAAGCTGATGTACTTCTTCAGCTAGCTTTTTCTTACTATCATCAACATGAGAATACTACCCATGGATAGTCTACTGAGAGCGTCGGCCACTATGTTAGCCTTTCTCAGATGATAGAGGACACACATGTCATAATCTTTTAAGAGCTCTAACTACCTTCTCTGACGAAGATTGAGATATTTTTGATAAAATACATACTGAAGTCTCTTATGATCTGTGAATACGTCTACATAAACTCCGTAGAGATAATGCCTCCAAATCTTTAAGGCAAAGACTACGACTGCTAATTCAAGATCATGAGTAGGATAGTTCTTCTCATGGAGTTTAAGTTTTCTGGAGGCATAGGCTATGACCTTACCATATTGCATGAGGACACAACCTAAACCCACTCTAAATACATCACAATATACTACGAACCCGTCTGAACCATCTGGTAATGCTAGAAATGGAGCCGAGGTTAGTCGAGAATTTAATTCTTGAAAACTCTTCTCGCATGAATCTGACCACTAAAACATGACCTTCTTCTGAGTCAATCTGGACATAGGAGATACAATAGAAGAAAACCCCTCAACAAACCATCTGTAATAGCCAGCCAAACCTAAGAAACTCCTGATATCTGATGGAGAAATAGGGCGAGGCCAATTTCTTACTATTTTGGTCTTTTGAGGATCTACCCTAATGCCATCACTGGAAAGACCAAAATAGTAAGAAATGATATAACCAAGGAATGCTACTGATCTTAGCCAAAATTCACACTTACTGAATTTGGTGAATAACTGATGATTTCTGAGAGTCTGGAGTACTATTCTAAGATAGTCTGCATGATCACGCTCAGTGCGAGAATAGACCAGAATATCATCTATGAAGATTATGATGAACATGTCCAAGAACTGCTTGAACACACAGTTCATCAAGTCCATGAAAGTGGTTGGGGCATTGGTAAGACCAAATGACATAACTAAAAATTCGAAGTGACCATACCGAGTACAGAAAGCTATTTTCGATATGTCACATTCTCTAACTCTAAGCTGATGATAGCCAGATCTAAGGTCTATCTTAAAGAAATAACTGGCACCCTGAAGTTGGCCAAACAAGTCATCGATTTTGGGAAGAGGATACTTGTCTTGACCATAACCTTATTGAGTTGACAGTAATCTATACATATTCTGAGAGAATCGTCTTTCTTGTACACGAATAAGATTGGTGCACCCCACGAGAAAATGCTAGGTCTAATGAATCCCTTATCTAAGAGATTCTTTAATTGTTCTTTCAGTTTTTTGAGTTCTACTGGTGTTATTCTGTATGGTGGAATAGAGATAGGTTGAGTGTCTAAAAGAAGATCACTACCAAAGTCTATTTCCCTTTTGAGAGAAATTCCTTGAAGATCTTTGGGAAAGAAATCTGAATATTCATTCACTACTGGGACTGATTCGAGACTGAGAGCCTCGAAACTAGAATCTTTAACATAAACTAGATGATAAACACACCCTTTAGATATCATTTTCCTTGCCTGAAGGTAGGAAATAATTTGACCCCTAAAAGTAGATACACTACCCTTCCACTCTAATACGAGTTCATTTGGGAATTGAAACTGAACTATTCTATTTCTACAGTCAACTGTGGCTTAGCAGGAATGAAGCCAATCCATGCCGATAATGATATCAAAATTAGTCATCTCTATTTTGACTAAGTCTGCTGAAGTAACTTTCTGAAATATCATAACCAGGTAGTTCTTGTATACCCATCAGGCTATGATGATTTTACCCACTAGGGTAGCCACTAAAAAATGCGCTGCTAGAATTTGGGATTGATTCTGAAATCAACTGCTATATAAGGAGTAACAAAAGACAAGGAAGATCTTAGATCTAGAAAAGCATAAACATGTACATGAAAGATCTATAACATACCAGTAACTACATTAGGAGAATTTTCCTAATCTTATTGGGTATAAAGAGCATAGAGATGATTTGGGCATTGCTCGCTAGTAGCACTGGAAGTGGCACCCTATTGATTGGGTGACCAGACTAAGATGAAGAGCAATTTTATTGACCCTGAGGACCTGGCTGCGGACAGTTTATAACTCTATGGCCTGGCTTGCCACAACCAAAACAACTACCACTACTTGCTCTGCACACCCTCTGATGGTGCTTACCACAAGTCTAGCAAAGAAGATAGGTGTGGGCACTGCTAACACTGCCCTGGGTCTTAGAGCCTAGCGCTCTATCTTTGTTACCATTTCTGAACTTAGGAATTGGAGCACTAGCTGTAGAGGGAGATGGAACTGATGACTTAGGAAGAAATTGAGAACGGTTTCCTCCTTCTAATTTAGGCTGAGCGAAGTTGAAACTACCTATATTCGCTCTCTTATTCTACTTTTCCCTCTACTTAATTTTCTGCTCTTCTATCTGCTGAGCATGGGTCATAAGTCTAGCTAAGGTTATGTTACTGTTCAACATGGCAGATCTGCACTCATTAACCACATTTTCGTTCACCCTTGAAGTGAACTTACTCATCTTGGATCTACTGTCTTCAACCACATGAGGGGTATACCTGTCATATTGCCCTGCCTGAGGTTGATAAACACTAGAACCTTTACTTCTCTAAGCTCTTGGGAAAAGAATCTATCTAAGAAAGCAGTGACAAACTCCTCCCTCTCTATAGGACCTATATTATCTGATCTTTTAGACTTCTACTGTTTAAACCAAGCATGAGCCACATCCTGCAACTGGTATACAGCTAGCTCAGCACTCTCAATAGTAGTCACCCCCATGGCATCTGTCACTTTCTAAACTTGATGTAAGAATTCCTGAGGGTCTTCATCAATCTTAGACCTGAGGAAGGTTGGAGGATTCATTCAGGTGAAGTCCCAAATCCTCGTTCCAGCTGAGTTGGCCACTGGGTTGGCCAAAATAATTGTTGTTCGTTCATTATGAGCAGCGACTGATTGAGCAAAAGTGGTAAATACGGTCCTGAACTCTGCATGAGAAACATGATCACCCAAGGGTTCTTCAGGCTGAGGAGCTGACTGATTTCTTCTCTTAGGAGGCATATTTTGAAATAAAGAGAAGAAGCGGATTAGACTGAGAGATTGACTTATGATTATGCTCACTGCATGACATCAATACTGAAATAAGGGAAACTATTCTTAAACATCTCATAGCCTCTTGCACATAAATATGGCGCGCAACACACCCATGCACAAGACTCTACTAGATGCGGCTTTCAGACTTCCTATGACTCTATTGAACCTTAGGCTATGATACCAAGCTTGTAACAACCCAATTTGCTAAAATGGAATACTACATGGTGCTCATGACCCCAAAGGACCACAAGCTAACCCATGACTGATATCTGTACCTGTATACTGAATAAGATAACATAATAATGCGGAAACATGCACTGAAAGGCCATAAGGTTCGATCATGAACATAACTGAATAACATAACATCTGTGTGGGGTAATATAATACCCAAAACAAAGCTAAAGTCTAAAATATGATAGTCTATATCTAGTCTGCATCTAGTCTGAAAGCCTCTACTGTCTGAAGAATCTAAATGAGAAGTTGATGGGACATGTCCCCAACTAACTCCAACTAATAAGCTAATCAATGAGATACTATAAAATCATTATATCCTCAAAGTGTGAGGGCTCACTTCTACTCTGACTGCTAAATCTGGAATATATAACTGATCTGGAACTCGTGTCTCTGAACCTATGGTGTAACATAAAAAAAACACCATAGCGTGAATGAGTCAGTACATATGTACCAAGTATACATGTGAGGTAGTCTATATTCAATGGTTCACATGCATGAATAATGCTAACTGACTGTCTAATATGAACATGAGAATATATGCAGATATACGTAACTGTAATAACAATGTGATTTCATGAGACTGTATACTAATAACGTGATATGCTAGAAACTGATATGAATGATAACATGAAGGACTATATTTGAATAATAAGGATAACAGAGGTGACTGTATCTGAGTATAACTAATAATATGGGTGACTGTAGCTAACAGTCATAAATCTGATGGAACTATCTAAGTTCCATACTGTATTTGAGTTGACTGTATCTGACAGTCCTAAAATCTAAAAAACTATCTGAGTTCTATTACTGAGACTGATTGACTGTATCTGACAGTCCTGATTCTGTAACATAAAACTGTGGGAAATAGTATCTAACTGATATGCCCCAGAGGTGCTATAATAGATGAGATGGGGTCCAATCTATGCCCTGATTGGAAGGGTTTCAATACCGCACCACTGGTAAGGACAACATGTGAGTAACCCTCATATAACAGGTAACTTTAGAGAGAATGGTGGGAACCCTCACATAACAGGTTAAGCCACCTCATCTACCCTAATATATCAGGATACGATGTCTCAACCTATGCTGGCTACATAGTTCTGGAATGCAAGGATTACTTTTAGGAATCACGCCCTCATATAACGGGTGAGTTCCCATCCTTGGGTTCACTCGGAGCTAATTCCTACACCCATTTGAATAGATACTGAACATGATTTACTGAACTGAACTAAGCATGGATTAAGTTACTAAATTTCCATGGCTGACAAAATACTACTAATATCTGAAAACTGACTGAGTCATGAGATCATGGAGATTTTTTCTGAGTCATAACACTATCTGAAGTCTAAGAATTCATAGCTTGACTGAGAGTATCGTGTAAAAATGATATAGATCTAGGCACACAGCTAATATTTTGGGTACAAGTAGCCCCAGGACTCGATAGAAGGAAACTGACATAGCATGATTTACTTGAAGACTTGACTAACATCATAATACATACTACCTTCATAGGAGCAATTCATCAAATATGTAATAGGAATGACCTTGTACATACATGGGGATTTCATGATATCATGCTAGTTATACAATATTCCTTTATCTAGGCATTTAATCAAACATATGACAGGCGTGGTACATCTAAACACCATGGTATAGCAATTAAACATCATGGTTTAATTCCAATTTAATCATACCAGGTTTTAGTCATGAGATTTCATAAATCTTTATCTATACTAATCAAACCACATAGAATTTATCATCAAATCATGGAATATAAATCAATTCCTCATTGATCAACATGAAAGAGAACATACAAAGCATGAAAACATGAAAAAATCCATAACTTGTTGTTAAAAAGGATTCTTGGACTTCATGGATGAAAGGAGTCCATGAATGAACACTATAAATACCTTAGATCATGATTTCATAAATATTTATGGTGAGACTCTATAGGTTAGATCCCATAGTAATGATTTGCTTTTTAAGTGCTATGTAGAGTTCAGGTCATCTGGGATAGGCCCCTGGCGGATCAAAGTTGGCAAGAGTTATGCATACCACAGGATTCATGCCTTTAGCTTTGGTATTGGTGATAGGGGTTTACTTGTGTGTCTTCCATGAAGGGAATAATGAGGTTTGGGAAGAGCAAAAATCTTTTGAGATTCTTCAGATAGTTGAATAGGATACTTATGAATTGGCCATAACTCTAGACTTTTTAGTCGTTCATCCAGTTTTTTATGTATCTGTGCTTTGATGATATATTTTAGATGAGTATCAAGTGCTTCATTGGAATTCAATTTGGTTGGATGGGAGGTTGACCATTGTTGAGGAGCCAATGTCTATTTTAGTCAGAGATGTGTGCCGATTATATTTTAGAGACATTCATGTATTTAAGGTTCAAAAGAGACACTGTAATTAAGGAGTCTACTTGGCAGGTCGAGTCCGACATGCATAGTAGTTACCCTCAAATTTTTACTGATTCAGGTATTTTCTTGCCTTTAGTTTGAGGATGAACTAGAATTTTAGTGGGGTATGTTTTAATGACTTTGGATTGTGAATATTCCATTTCTATGTCTTGGTACTATTTTGTCCTTCCTTGTAGTGGAAGCATGTTGATTTTAAGATTCGTTGTAATTGGCACAATTCTCAATGTGATCGGGAGTGAGTTGTGTTTGTGGGTTTAGAGGCTTGAAAATCCATATAGTTGACTTTGGTCAATACTTGTTGTTCTAAGTGCTGGATTAAAAAATAAACTGCACCTACAGATCTAGAATGTCAAGTATAGATTGGTATCAGGGTTGGTTCAATTTTGGGGCCTTTATATCTTATTTTGACCCTTTATTTGGAAAATAGTAAAATAAGATCTCGAGGATTAATTTTGTGAAAACAACTTTTATTAAAAATTCAATGATGCCATTAAGTTTGAAATGTTGAAATTATCCTAGTAGTATATAGGTTTGTCTCAGTGATAATTTGATCAAATCCCAAGGGTCTGATAAAATTGGTAGGCTTGCACTAAAATCAGCATCAACTAATATTTGGTACAGCCACTTAAGCGGCCAAGGTCCACTTAAGTGATAGCCACTTAAGTGGTAGTCCCTCTAGTATCCAGGCATCGCTTAAGTGGTAGTTGCTTTAGTGGTGCCTGATACTGCTTTAGCGGTAGTCGGTTAAGCAGTCACTTAGCCGCTTAAGCGATAACCGATGTATATACCCCCCCCCCCCTCAATTTTTTCACCATTTTAGACCTACAACCTTTGAAAAAGGCAATTTTTGAGGGTCTCAATGTTGATTTTTGTGTAACTTCTGAACTCATAATCTCACTAAATCATGATTTCATAGTGGAAATTATGGTTTTTACTAAAAAGTTTAAAAAAGATTTTTCTTCATTTTGGAGCTCAATTTTAATCTGTTTTGGCATAGGTTTTCTCCTATATACTTTCATAACCTTGTAGAATGTGTTTCTAAAATAAAATTTTAATTCTACCTCTTTTATTTTGAATTCGTTATGACCCCAGCCTGAATATTGGCAATATGGGTATCATTAGCTTTTTTATAATATGTAGATGCTATAGTTGAAGGTTGTAGTTGATTCTAAGGTCGCTCGCATGGATAAAGCTCTGTGTTTAGGAACTTTAGGTCGATATTTTGTTGTTTTGAGATAGGTTATGGCTTAACTTCTGTCAGATTGAGTTGGGTAGTTAATATATAAGTAAAATGAATTATGGGTTGGGAAAGTAACTAGGGAGTTTGTAATTTGTGACTATTTTATTGTGTGTTGCCCATTTGGGGGCTTTATTTGACATCATTGGCCTTATATGTGAATCTTTATGCCTCCATTCTAGATATAATGCCCATACGGGGGCTTAATTTGATAATATGTGTCTTATTTGAGCATTGGCTTCTTTTATCATGATAAAATACCCGAGTTAGGAGTTGCTATGATAATAATGATATCTTTCATGTATATTTATTATAATAATACATATTTAGAGTTGATAAATCATGAATTATTAACATATTAAGTTTATTTCTAGGCTCACTCATATATACTTACATGTTGATTGAATTGGATATCCTTATTTTTGGTTGACTATGAGCATTACATCCTCATTCCATATATGTTCATTCATGAGATATTGGTACCACTGAGACACACTTTTTTGAAAAAAATATGACACATTTATGAAAACCATCTCTATGAAAATGAGCCAGAGAGAAGAGTTTAGATTGAGATATGAAATACAGTATATGGGTTCCTGCCTAGTAGATGCGATCTCGGTGGGTGTATAAGAAAAGTCATATGATTACTTTCACCATTTATTGCATCCACATCACATGGCATTGCATTGCATCCATATCTTGCTTGCTTCCTTAAATTCTTTGAATTGCTTGTTGTTCCCATGTATTAGTGGAGACGGTGCGAACTACTGTTTGTGACGTATCTATTCACAAGTTATGTGCACATAGTATATTTTACTTATTTTATTTTCTACTTTGCTAAGTAGGTTTATGATATCTACTGAATGTAGTTTTATGTTTCCTACAATATCGAGCATGTGCAACGCAAGTACAAAGGATCTTTTAAAAAGCAGTGGTATACAGTAAGTCACAATGAGTTAGTACAGGAAGGGCACGCAAAATAGACAACTACTTACTAAAGTAGGGTAGTAGTTTTTTCATATTCCCATATTCACTCCTACTTGTCCAATTTTGTGTATATCCTAGTATGAGTACTACCGACGAAGGTTGATTCGTGTTATGGGGTTGGTGACATTTTGAGGTACTGGATACTCTGGCTTATCAGAGTCGAATCTAGACCACCTTTATCCATGAGTTGTCTTTACTCACTTTGAAAATAGACTATGTATTTACAGTTATAGATATTGTATTAAATGCTCTTATGCTGTGGCACCAGATTTTGGGATTGGATTTTATGGATTTTCTTTCATGTTTTGTCGTAATTATATTTCAGTATTGACTTGACTTCATTTTAGGAGTCTCGCCTGGGTGTTTATTACCATAGTTATGCCAACATTTATCAGTTTAGGTGATTGGTTAGCTTATCAAGTCTTAGTCATGATAAGTGCCATCATGACCTAGTTTTTTGGGAGTTAATCTTTTTTCTCCACAAAAAATCGGGAAGTTATTTCACTATAGTGGTGCAAATTATCAACAGGATCAAAACTCGTGGTCCTCTTTTTAATCACTAAATCCTTATAAACTTTGCATAACCCATTATTTGCTTAAGTGGTTCAACTGAAGGGATGTTCACAGATAGTTGCTTCAATATCAAAATAAACTTGTGATAGTTTCCTTCTTCATTCTCTTTTTTAATATTCGAGAAAAAAATAAGGAGGTTGTTGAATTGGAGTCGGCACCTGTGGAACCTTCTTTTCTTTCCTTTTTTTAGCTTTAGCCTTATTTTTAGCTATAAAGGTGGTCATACAGACGCTTTCTAATCAACAGCTTGATTTTTTAGCCTGGCTATTTTCTCATCATCGATCATGTTCCTCCCCTATTAAACTAGTGATATAAAGATGGGGATGTTAATTTTTCTTATTCCTTCTCTGCCTTGCATGTTCCTCAATGACAATCAGATGGTCTATTTGTAATTGTTTAGCCTGCTTATTAGGTGTTTCCTGCCTGGTGGCGTCTTGTCTTTCCTTTTCTTTAGTGATTATATGGGCAGTATCTTCGTCTGCAGTCTCCTAAACTTTTTGATTAAGAACACCTTTGTTAACTATTTTTCTCCTAGTTCTAGAAGTCCTTTTAATTTTAGGATCAAGTGAAATCAGGGTATTACCTTGACTCCGGGTATTATGTATGCACCAGTGTACAACCTAGAAACAAATCAAAAACAATAGAAAAAGTAAAATTAGGAAATAAGGACTAATAACTAAATAAGCACAATCAAACTAGTCCTAAATTGCATTCCCTGACTACGATGCCAAAATTTGATGTCACCTAAATTACGCCTTGTAATGAGATATAAATTGGTCGTTGAATCAAATATAGAACCCAACTAGGCTAAGGTTAATCTTATAGGGAGTATGGTAGGAAGCTCAGCTGATGCGGTCATTTGAACTATTAGTCAATTATATCCAAAAATGGGTGTTTTATGGTAACATAATAATTTTGAGAAATGAGTAATCAAGTCATAGAGTATTGACAATTTTTCTTTAATCAATGAGAAAATAGACTAGGATTGTGTTTCCCATAATTTTATAATGCAGTAGGCATGACGTACTAGTGACGTATCCTGGTGTTCAGTATGTAAGATTGTTAAGTTAGATTCACCTAAATGGTTGGTCCCCTAGATAAATGAATATCACCACGCAACTTGGTCCATCTATGGGTGTATGCCTTACTAACCCTTACTCTTGATCTTAAATCAACTATTCCTACACAGAGTTTAGTTATTAGATCATGGTTGAGAGCCTCTCAAATCTCCATTATTTATCTTCTTTTTTTTTCAACTTGTTGCCTTGGTCCAGCAAGTAAGAATAAGGTAAGTTTTAACGTGTGCACTCATTAAATAGAAATCAATACAAAGGAAAGATTAATACATGCATAACCACCTATCAAGAATCATTGGGTACTTAAACTACATTATTAAATCATCATCGTTTCCAGAACTCTAGTTATGGGATTTAGCTGCTCATAATCATAAGATCGCAATATAAATTATTAGAAAAATTCATGCTCATAAACTTACAAATAAAGTAGATGAAAATCCTGATGCTTGAATTCCCATAGAAACTTAATAAAAAATTGATATATGAATTAAATCCATAAGAACCCAAGAACAAAAGACTATTATTATTTTATAGGCCTCACGAAGAATAATAATATGCAACCTCTAAAAGAAAACCTAAGGAATGTACTTATAAACAAAACAAATTCTATCCTAAACACAATTTAATTGCAAATTTGGTGCCTGAAATGATTCATGCTTGTTGAAGGATGGTTACTCTTTGACATCTTTCTGATGTTTTCTGGGATGACCTTCAGGACGAGCTCATTCTTTCCATGGATGAATCGATATTCATAATTGTTGGATCAATCTTAGATTTTTCTGTAGATCTTCCTCTTATGATCTTTAGGACGACTCTATGGTTTCTTAGGGCAATTGTGGGATGTTATTGCTTGATGCTCTGCATGTCTCATCTTCTCTAGTTCATCCAATGATTCATGGAACGACATGTCAGTAGCTCCAATGACTAGTTTGAGGGCTCATCTAATGCACATAAATCCTATTTTTTGAATTTCAACTCTCAAAACCTATTTTTGTTTGTAGACACAACAAAAACACATCATATTCACATAAATATGACTTAGACTAGCATTTTCCCCTTATTTTAAGATTCAAAAGTACCATAAAACCATGTCACATCAACAAGAACTTCCTATAAATAGAAGTAATCATAGTGAGTGCCTTCTTGGGAAAGATAAATATTTGGGACCGAAAAATTTGGATAGCTAGTAAGATACTCTATATAAGTTGAACTCTGCCTTAGTAAGAGAGTATCTTAGCAGCCTATGAGTTGATTATAACCAGTATCTTGTCTATAATAGGTTGACATTTCCTAACAATTAAATATTTTAGTGCTAAGAGAAACTCTTAAATACCTGAAAGGCAGTGTCCCTTTAGTAAAATTGAGTCTCTACATGATTTCCACCTATATCTCAAAGCTGACACCCCCAAAATAAGTGGAAATCATGGTAGAGTTTGTGTCTAGGCTTGGTACAATAGAAAATTAATGGAAACACTCATATAATTGACAAACAGATTAAACATCTCCTTTTAAAAAATAGTAAGAGGTCGTCAACAAATCCTAGTTGCACAATTCTTAACATTGCACACTTAGGATGATATTTGAAGGTTTTTCTTAGGGGAGTGTCTTTACTAATCTACTAAACTTATCCATGGATAGGAATAATAAATAAGGTAATATAGGGTCACCATATCTAAGTCCTTTGAAATTGCTTCATAGGGCATTTATTGGGTAAAACTGAATAAGAAGCGGTTTTCACACAAGCTAGTATCCACCCAATGAATTTTGTAGGGAACTATAATCCATGTAGAATTTATTTAAGAAATGGCCACACCGAAGAATCATACGCATTTTTCATATCAACTTTCAATATACACATTCGTGACACTCTTTTTCTTCCAAATTCTTTAACTATTTAATGTCTTAAAAGATGTTAGAGACCAATCTCCTTGGAACAAAAGCAAACTGATTTATCTCTACTAGTTTATTCATCATCACTGTTCATTTAACAATTCAAAATTCTAGATATCATTTTGTTTAAAGTTTTTTAACAAGAGATGGGCATGTAATCTTTAATTGTTGATGGGTTATTCACCTTGGTCACTAATATGGCAATAGTATAGTTGATAGCTTTAAACATTTCTCTAGTATCAAAAAATAGATAATTGCTTCAGTTACCTATTTAATGTAGATACCTAATTTTGTCCCTTCCGAAGTTCAATTTTATTCATTTTTAGCTTACCCTATCACCCCACTTATTCTACACTTTTCCCACAAGGAAACAAATACAACAAATCCTAACAAATTGAGTCCCTAATATTCCTATATCCTAACAAATTTTATTTTAACCAACTCACACCCTATACCCCTACCCCTACCCCTACCCATACCCTCTACCCCATGGTTTTCTCACAATATACACACCGCTTCACATATACATAATACTCACGGGACCCACCAAAATAGAGGGACCATTTTTTTGCATTCACAATACCCACTAGAACATAGGAACACACATATCCTTCATCCTCACAGATATAGACACCAATATTCATACACCACCCATCTATTCTCCATCATCTTCCATTTTCTACTCACAAAAACCATCGCACAGAGAAGAGAAAAACCCAGGAACCTCATTTTTTCTTAGTCGACTCACAGCAAAAAACACACCATCACACACACAAAAGTTATAAAGAGAGATGGATGGATAAAAATAAATAGAGAGATTAGAGATGAGAGATAAGAGAGAAGTTTGAGAAATATAGTGAGAAAAAAAGAGATCGATTTTTGAGTTTTTTTGGCGAGATTCTCATCGGAATCAGTGCTGACCAAAAAATCCCTCCCGTCGATAGTCATCTAAAAATGTGAAATCAGCGACCAAAAAAACCAACCCTGATGCAATGATAAATAGTAAAATTAGCGAAATCCCACTAAAAAATGCTACCCACCGCCGAAATCCGACTCATTTTCATCATTTCTTGATGCCGTTTGAGCTCTCTGGAGCTTTAGCTACATGGATTTTAGTTTCTTTCTTGTAATTTTTCTTTGGTTTTAGGTGCATCTGTTATTCACAGGATTTGATTCGAATCATATTTTTGATTTTATCACGTATTGAACTAATTCGTAATTGATTGGCAAAATTGAGGTCTTTGGTGTTCGTTGACATTCTTGGAGTGGCTCTCATCTTTCTTCTTAAGTTAATCGAAAGTTTTTGAGGTCCAATTCTCGACTCTACTCGCTTATTATCATTATGTGTTTGGTGATGGTTGATTGGATATTTTATTGATGTTTGATATTATTTTTATGTGAATAATCGATCGTGGTATGAATTTGATGATTGAGTATGGGTTTGCATAATTATTTCATGTGAAAATTTATGGGTTAAAAGAAGGAATTTGGGGAGGGGTTGAGATTGACGAAATGAAAGTGGTTTAATTTTGATTCATTAGTGTTGATTTAAATCAAAATTAGTTGGCAAATGCTAAGTCAAGTAGGCAAATTTTAGGAATGGTGTTTTGTTGAATGTTTGAATGTGGGTGTGAATAGTTCTTTCTACTTTATCGAATAAGATTTGAAGATGTATTCATTCGTCGGGGAATGACCCGAGGTTATATTGTACTTATTTACTGGAGAATGCCCCGAAGTATCATATACGCAAAGGAGGCTCATGATTAAGGCCCGAGGCATCAGGTAAAGCATTGGAGCGTAGTTTAGGATTAGTGTAGGTTTACTTTTTAGCACATTTTTATTTTGGGCTGTAATAATTGGACTGGACACTATTTTTTTAAACTTATTTTATTCTATTCGTTTGATTGATTGTTTTGTATCTTTTGTGTGGTTTATATATTCGTAGTGCCAAAAATAGTCGATATGCTCCATCGAGCAACCGTGATCAAACGACGGGATTGATGGGTGCTTAACACCTTCCCCTCAATCAACAGAATTCCTTGGCCAGAATCTCTGTTCGCAAACCAGTTTTAAGGAGTCAAAAATAGTTTTTGAAAATAGATTTCCAAATATGACTTGGCAAACCTGATTATGCCAAGTGGCGACTCTGAGTTGATTATAAAATGAATCCTTTTTAAAACAATCCTTATTTTTCACTTAGTAATAAAAACCCTTTTCAAACTTAAAATTAATCTTTTGGTAAAAAAGGGGTGTGACAGTTCTGGCGACTCTGCTGGGGATTTTTTAGAATTCGAGCTTATTTTTTGGAGTTGTATCGGCTTTATTTTACATTATGGGTGTATAAACATTGTTTGTGTTATCATTTGTGTTATTTTTTTGTCACTGTTGGCACCTACGTGCTCTTTGTTTACAATTTTTCTTTATATGGTATCGCTTTATATCTGGCATCATTTGCATAACCTGAGTCAATTCTTTCTTCAACAAATCCTGGAGTACACATCATGTACACGAACTCTAGTTGAGTCACTCTTATTTCAGGAGGGAGAGCTTTCGGATGTATAGAGTGGGTGGAAAGTTATTGCAGTGACTATCGACCATACGCTTCCCCGAATAACCTTATTAGTGGACCCCAAGTAGGTCAATCTTTAGGCCATACTTATCTACATCATATTCAAACCTAGCAGGACCCACTTAGTCCTTTATAGGAGACTCACCTTAGAAACATCCTTACATGCTAAATGTTGCATATTTTAGGGTGACGAGGTCATTTGACGGACTAATTTGGGAAAATCATGTGTCAGAAGTAAACTATATAGGCAAGAAAATGTTGAAAAAAAAGGAAAAAAAGGAAAAAAAAAAAAAGAAAAAGTGAGTCAAAAAAGAGTTTCGTAGTTTTTAGAGTTTTTTTATGACTTTTGTTCTTCACAATCTAAAAAATTCAAAAAAAGAGTTTTGCCTTTTGCACTCATTTATCAAAAAAAAAAATCAAAAAGATTCCATTTTGCCTCCTTTAGCAAGCATTTATAATTCAAAATTTTCAAAAAAAAAAATTAATAGGAGTTTTTTATCAAGAAAAATCAAATAGATGGTAGAAGTTTTGTACATTTTATATAATGAAAATACCAAAAAGATTTTTTTTTCCTTCATAGTTGTTGGTGTCATTTGTGTGTGAAGTGTTAAATTGAAAATTCAAAAAAAGATTTTATTGATGTTGTTCATCGTCTGTCTTTGGTCGTGTCTCTTAAGTTAGGTCAATCTATTAGTTAATCCCTAATTGTCTAATCTATATGAACTATGCACCCCTGATTCACCTCTCTCGTGAGTGAGATACGTAGGTAGCCTATTATTGGTTAGAAGATCTTATTTCAAAAAATCCAAAAAGATTTTCTTCACTCTTTATTAGAGTAGGTGTTTCATATACATCTTCAAAAGAAAACTAAAAAAGAAAATTTCTTTAATATGTTCAAGTTTCACTTTTGTATGAAGTTCAAAATCGAAAACCCAAAAAGATTTTTTCTTTGGTAATCATAGCTTTCATTTTGAATAGGGATGTTAAATCTGAAAAATTCAAAAGATTTTTGTTAATTCTTTTGACAATTTGTTATTTTCTTTTCTTCTTAAAGTTACAAGAAAAAGAAAAAGGAAAGAAAGAGAGTTTGATCGGCCATGTTGTACCAAAACTTTACAAACTACACACACCTGATTCTCCTCTCTCGAGGATGAGATATGTAGGACCCCTTCTTGGGTTCGGAGATCTTTTCAAAAAGAAGTTAAAAGAAAAGGAGTTTTAAAAAAAAAGTATTGCACTCTAACTCGTTTGTTATCTCATGTTCAGCTAGTTTAAGGTGGTTAGTTTGTGGCATTTTGACTGGTCCTCCATATTGCGCCAAGTCAATGAGAAAGTTATGGCCAACAAGGATACCGAGATTATTGTCAATAATCAGACAGGGCGTTTGGGGAATGAGAATTTAGACGCTAATGAAGAGATTCTAAAATTAAGACAGCAAATGATAGAAATGCATCGAGCTTGCACTAACGGGTTGTCACCTCTTCCATTTCCCACTGATAATTTAGAATATCTTTATAGTTTGCCTCCCGTGTCACATGCACAATTTCTCATTTTGATTGACAAGCCACGATATGCATCTGGGTCTACTCCAGGGCAACACTATCCAAACAGATCCACTATGCATAGGATAACCACATGCTGGGCTCTACCTACTGTTCATGTTTTTGCAGCACCACCCCCACCTGAAGCTCTTACATTTGATGTTCATCCACAAGTTGTGCCTCCCTATTCTACAAAAGAGCCTGTATTGAATATTACCGGTGATCATCGTTATGCTTTCGAGCCCACATTTAAGTTGATTGGTCCTTACGGCGATACTCACCCACCTAAATTTCCTTCTAACACTGAGAATCCTGTTATGACAAAAGAATAAGAGGAAATAACCTAAAAATTGAGAAATTTGGAACTGGCTATGAAGAACTTGCAAGGACTCGGGGGTTATAAAAGTGTCTCGTATAAAGATCTATGCATGTTTTCAGTTGTTAACCTTTCTCTTGGTTTTAAAATACCAAAGTTTGAGAAATATGATGGACATGGGGAACTAGTGGCACATTTGAGGCATTATTGTAACCAACTAAGGGGCATTGAAGGAAAGGAAGAATTACTCATGGCTTATTTTGGTGAGATCAGGTCTAGCTTCGGAATGGTTTGTTGACCAAGACATCGATAAGTGGAATATTTAGGATGACCTAGCTAATGAATTCGTGCAAAAATTCCAATAAAATGTGGAGTTGATTCCTGATGAGAAATCTCTGATTAATATGAAGAAAAAGAATACTGAAAGTTTCAGAGAATATGCGATTAGATGGCGTAAACAAACTGCTAGAGTGAAACCGCCAATGAAAAAAAGTAAGATAGTGGAGGTGTTTATTCAAGAATAGGACGAAACATATTATCAACACTTGTTACCTGCATTAGGCAAGTCATTTATTAAGGTCCTTAAAATGAGGGAGATGATAGAAGATAGAATTAAGACTGGTCACATTATGAGTTTTACAACATTGAAAGCGATAACTCAACCAATTCAAAAGGGTTTAGGAAGTGTTGAGGAGAAAAAGAATGAGGAAGATACAACTGCTATTGTAGTTGGACAACAGGCATGGTCAAGAGGACCACATTCTCATCGTTCTCAGGCGCAAGTCCAAGTTCATGCCCACGCTCCACATAATCACTCCCAAAATCCATTATACTCTATTTCCCCACCTCCATATCTAGTATATCATGCTCAACTACATGTTCAACCCCCATTTTACCCATAATGGAATGTGCCAACTCCTCAGAGTCATCCTCTAACTCCACAAACATACCAAAGCCCTTCTAGACCTAATTTTTTATGCAAGCCAAGTAATGAAATGAGGCAGAAGTCTAAAGGTAGATCCACACTAATTGGAGAATCATATGCCAGTTTATTTCAGAGATTGGTACAGCGGGGCATAATCACTCCTCTCCTTGGAACACTCTTAATCCGTATTCAAGAAATTTTAATCCTAATGTACGATGTGCGTATCATTCTGATGCTCAGGTATATAATATTAAAGATTATTAGGATTTGAAAAGAGAAATTGAAAAAATAATTCAAGATAGATCAATTATGGTGCAGAACATCGACAGTGGGGAAAGCTCTAGTCATGCTGATATGCAAACCAGTGGCTAAGATGTCTAGCTTAACAATTGGGAAATCACTCCTCTCCCTGCTAGGATGGATGTTTGGTAGTTTGTTTTGTTTTCTTTTCTGTTATTTGAATTATTTCAGGGTTGTAGTTTGGGATCTATTTTGTTTTATCCCTTTGTCGTTTGTGTTCAAACCCTTCTATCTTTTATTTTAACTTAATGGAGTGTCCCTTTTCCCTTTGTGTTTTAATATGTGTTGTTTGTTTGTTTTCTTTACACAATACATTTTATGTTGGCTCTAGTGATATGACATGCTTGTGGAATTTTCACCTAGATCTTAAAATCCAATTTGAGCACGAACTTTGAATCAGAGGGCTAAAGTTAGAAAAAGTATTTAAGAAATAAGTAGAGTATTAAGACATTTGGTGACCATGTTGAAGTCTTTTTTTTCAAAATTAAGGCAATTATTTTGAGAATCACAAGAATAACTTGGTCATTAATTAAAAATTATAGCTCAATTAGGTCAAATGGTGGACGCGTGATCCCTATATCAAGAGAAACAGGAAGATAATCAGCTCCACAAAAGCATGGATCATTCAATGTGAGGGATGCACAACAAAGGTGGAGTTGTATGTTTGACAAGTGTAGAAGAAGAAGCGACACACATGCTCCATTAAAGTCAGTGTTGTTAAAGTTTTACAAATGATCTTCATCTTTTACTTCATATTGCATGATATGTAATTGCATTTTCAAGGATTGATATGATGAAGGCATTTCATTCTGCTATCCAAACATTGCGTCATCCTTTGTTTACCCGATTGAGCTTTAGTGTTATTTTCTTCCATACCCCTCTTTTTGAATCAAGATAAAGTCAAAAAGTTCAAAGAAAAGTGTCAAGCCAAAGAATAGAGTCAGAAAATTTTCAACAAAAAGAGAGACAAAATATGTCTAAAAAAAGAAAGAAAAGAGAGAAGTGTCAACAAAAATAAAGTCAAAAAAAAATCCTAAAGAGAAAAGAGTTGATAAAAGAAAAAAAAAGAAAAAAAAATCAGGATCATGCAAAAGAAAAGATTATCAGAATTATGTGTGACCTAGTTCTCCTCTCTCGGGGGTGAGATACGTAGGTTGCCCTACTTTGGGCTCGGTCTAATCAAATAAACAATTTAGAATTGCCCAGTCAAGAGAAACTGGGACATGATTTAATCCTTATTGTTTGAGTCGATTCCAAAAGTTGTAAGTCCTACACCACTTCAAGTGTAATTTGGGCCTCATGTCAACCTTTCTTTCTAAACCTTATCCAAAGGCCAAGTTACAACCAAAGAAAGACCTTCAAACCAATCTATGAGAATATTAAGGCTAAGCACACAATGCATATGATAATGTATTTTGGAAACTACTTGTCTTCCTCAGCATAAGGAATCAGGAGAGAAATAAAAATGAGAGTCTTATTAGTGAAAACCCCCACGGGCTCCGTAAGATAATGGTAAGTTGAGAGAGATAAAAATGAGAAAGTCCTATTGGTGAAAACCCTCATGGGCACTGTAAGGTGACTGTGAGTTGAGAGAAATGATAATAAGATAATCTAATTGGTGAAAAACCCTCATAAATATCATAAGGCGATGGTGAGCTAAGAGAAAATGAGAGTGGCTTGTTGACAAAAACCCTTCAAGGTGTCACTAGCTGAATGAGGTCTTAAATATAATTGACCTATGGAAGCAACTCAGTTTCATAGTCATTAACTCAACAACAATTGGAAGAAAGTTTGGATGGAAAGATCAGGCAGCTTAATCTAAAATACATAGCATAATCATTAGAGTTGACTGTCGTTTTTAGATAATTTTTCTTTTCTCTATTTTAGTGGGGACATTCATTGTCTTTTCTTTTTTCTCTATATTTCTATTTCTATTTTCTTAAGTCAGTTATTCAATTGTTATCATTTATCTTGTGTTTTTGAGTCCAGTCTATGTCAAAATAAATGAGAAAAGATTTCAAAACTGGCTACCAGCTTTTTTAATTGCACAAAGAAAGACAAAAGTCCAGCACATAAAAGAGTCATGATTGTGAGCCAAAATAAGGCATGCAAAAAAAATTTCAACAGACAAGTCTGGAAACTCATGAAAATACCAAGGTTCAAAGGGTTTATCTGAGAAACCTAGAAAAGCAGAGATACTGTATTTGTTTCAGAGTCACTCTTACTAACCTGAGTTTGGGTCAGTAATGCAACAAGTCAATGATATATGCTAATGGTTGAAAGCAAGGTTAAATGTGATGGGGGAAAGAGCGATCACCATGAAAGTCAAATCCACAAACTAGCCACCATGTTTTAAACTTACAAGTTTTCTCTGATGAAATAGGAAACATGTTACCTTCAAATCAAGGACTTCAGAGCATAAATATCAAAGGTTGCAATGCCTCACTTCTACAAATGCAGAAATCAATGTTGTTGCATAAGTTTGATAATCAAATCATGGTAAAATTCATTATCCTATATCCCTCGGAGACACACTTCTTTGTCCAGGGATTTTAGTTTCCATTTGCTAGGTGATACACTTCTTAAATTGAACTTCCGCTCCTAGAAGACGTTCCTTTTAGTTGAGTCATTCCCCTTAACTCTTAGAAAATGTACCTTCTAATCAAGTCATTCCTCTGGACTCCTAGAAGACGTACCTCCTAGTCGAGTCATTCCCCTTGATTTCTATAAGATGTACCTTTTAGTTGAGTCATTCCCCTTGATTCCTATAAGACGTACCTTTTAGTCGAGTCATTCCCTTTGGTTCCTATAAGACGTACCTTTTAGTCGAGTCATTCCCCTTGATTCCTATAAGACATACCTTTTAGTCGAGGCATTCCCCTTGATTCCTATAAGACTTACATTTTAGTCGAGTCATTCCCCTCGATTACTATAAGACGTACCTTTTAGTTGAGTTATTCCCCTCGATTCCTATAAGACGTATCTTTTAGTCAAGTCATTCCCCTAGATTCCTATAAGAAGTACCTTTTAGTCGAGTCATTCCCCTTGATTCCTATAAGATGTACCTTTTAGTTGAGTCATTTCCCTTGATTTCTATAAGACATACCCTTTAGTTGAGTCATTTTCCTTGATTTCTATAAGATGTACTTTTTAGTTGAGTTATTTTCCTTGATTCCTATAAGATGTACCTTTAGTCAAGTCCTTCCCCTTGATTCCCAGAAGATGTACTTCCTAGTCGAGTCAGTCCCCTTGATTCTTAGAAAATGTACTTTCTAGTCAAGTTATTCCCTTTGATTCCTAGAAAATGAACTTTCTAGTCGAATCATTCCAATTAACCCATAGAAGATGCATTTCTTTGTTTGGATTTTTCAAGTAGTTATGATGTGACTTTCACAAAAGTCCTCTGATGATAAACTAGGGCAAAATTTAATTCATGATGTCAAAGGCATCACTTAAGACCCTCTTGAAAATGAGACTTTATTTTTTAAAAGTGAGATTCCTATCATAACCTTTGTTTGGGATAATTTTATTTTTAGTTTTGATGTAATTTCAGGAGCCCACCTAAAGAACAGGGTGAATAAAGGAAAAGTCAAGATATAAGGTGAAGAAGTTGAAAGTCAAGCAATAAGGTGAAGAATTTGAAAGTCAAGCAACAAGGTGAATAAATTGAAAGTCAACAGATTGAAAAATAGCAAGTCAGGAGCCCACCTGGAGAACAAAGTGAAGAAATTAAAATTCAATAGGATGAAATTAAAAGTCAGGAGTCCGCCTAAATAATAGGGTGATGAAATTGAAAGTTGGGAGCCCGTCTAAAGAACAGGGTAAAGAAATTGCAAGTCAGGAACCCAACTAAAGAATAGGGTGATGAAACTCAAGTCAAGGGTCCAAAAGAAGTTGCATAGATAGGATTTTTTTAATTTCATTTATGTTTTAACTTGTAATTTTCATATTGATGTAATGACAGAGCCGCGGACCGGAACCTCGATGGGACCTCACTTGACTCTCCAACTCGGTTGTCCTTCTTCTTTCTATTTCTTTTTTCGAATAATGGTCGAGTTAAAATTTGGACTCGTTGTCTACTTTTTTGTCTGAAAACACTTCGTGTTTACATCCAAAGAAGGGGCATGATGTAGACACCTAATTTTGTCCCTTCTGAAGTTTAATTTTATTTATTTTTAGCTCACCTTACCACGTACCTCCACCCATTCTACACTTTCCCCACAAGGAAACAAATACAACAAATCCTAACAAATTGAGTCCCTAATATTCTCCTATCCTAAAAAATTTTATCTAAGAAAACTCACATCCCACACCATATACCCCTACCCTATGGTTTCCTCACAATATACACACCGCCTCATATATACATAATACTCACGAGACCTACAAAAATAGGGGGACCGTCTTTTTACATTCACAATACCCACCAGTAATAGGCACACGCATATCCTCCATCATCACAGATACAGACACCAATATTCACGCACTACCTATCAATTCTCCATCATCTTTCATTTTCTACTCACAGAAACCATCGCATGGAGAAGAGAAAACCCCAGGAACCTCTATTTTTCTTGGTCGACTCACAACAAAACACACCATTACATACACAGAAGTTAGGGAGAGAGATCGATGGAGAAAAAGAAATAGAGAGATTGGAGATGAGAGACAAGAGAGAAAGTTAAGAAAAACAATGAGAAAAAGAGAGAGAGATTTTTGAGTTTTTCCGATGAGATTCTCGCCTGAATCAGCGCCGACAATAAAATCCCTCCCATCGATAGTCATCAAAAAATGTGAAACCAGCGACCAAAAAAATCAACCTCGATGCAACGATAAATAGTAAAACTGATAAAATCCCACCAAAAAATTCTACCCACCACCAAAATCCGACTTGTTTTCATCGTTTCTTGATGTTGTTGGAGCTTCGGCTACACGGGTTTCAGTTTCTCTCTTGTAATTTTCTTTGGTGTCGGGTGCATCTGTTGTTCACGGGATTTGATTTGAATTAGATTTTGGATTTTATCATGGCTTGAACTGATTCATAACTGATCAAGAGAATTGTGGTTTTTGGTGTTTGTTGAGGTTCTTGGAGCGGCTCTCATCTTTCTTCTTAAGTCAATCGAAAGTTTTGAGGTCCAATTCTCGACTCTACCCTCTTATTATCATTATGTATTTGATGATGGTTTATTGGATATTTTATTGATGTTTGATATTGTTTTTTCCATAAATAATCAATCGTGGTATGAATTTGATGATTGAGTATGGGTTTGAATAATTGTTTCATATTAAAATTCATGGGTTAAAAGAAGGAATTTGGGGAGGGGTTTAGATTGATGAAATAAAAGTGGTTTAATTTTGATTCATTAGTGTTGATTTAAATCGAAATTAGTAGACAAATGATAAGTCGGGTAGGCAAATTTTAGGAATGGTGTTTTTTTGAATGTTTGAATGTGAGTGTGAATAGTTCTTTCTACTTTATCACACAAGATTTGAAGATGTATTCATTCGCCGGGAAATGCCCCAAGGTTATATTGTACTTATTTATCAGGGAGTGTCCCAAAGTACACATAGGACGATCGTGATCAAGGCCCGAGGGATCGGGTAAAGCATTGGAGCGTAATTTAAGATTAGTGTTGGTTTAATTTTTAGTATCTTTTTATTTCGGCCTGTAATAATTGGACTGGAAACTATATTTTTGGACTTATTTTATTTTGTTTGTTTGATTGATTATTTTGTGTGTTTTATGTGTTTTATACATTCGTAGTGTCAAAAATAGTCGATATGCTCCACCGAGCGACCGTGGTCGGACTACAGTGATACGGGATAAATGGTCATCTTATCTTTTGATGACATCTTTAGAGGCCAACACATCAAGGCTCAAGACTTGGTAACCTCGAGGATATGAGAACATGAATGGAGGACCCATTTTGAACATGCCATTAAACAAACCCGTGTGTGGAAGATTGCGTGGGGGCTTACATTTGATGCCAATTCAAGACTACAAATTTTGAAGTGTGACCCCATGGTTTTGGAGCATTGAAGAAGCACACTTCATTAAGGGTATTTTGGGGATTGCACGTGTTAAAGAAACAACCCATGACCTCCTCTTTCATTAAGGGTATTTTGGTCCATTATACTATGTAATAAGCTAGGCTATATATATTCTCTTATTAGGTCTTTTCTCTTTAGTTGTTTAATGATGAAAATATGAGACATTGAAAATCCTCTCTCTTGAGAGTAGACAACCTTAGTGTAGTTCTTAGTTAGGGCTTGAACTAGCCATTGTAGCTTAGGGCTTGGAAAAGCCACTATTGTTCTTTGCTTGGAAACGGTGGATCTTGAGGTGATTTGATTCCCTTGGCGGTCACCGTAAGAATTTGGTGCTTCTTAACTTATTTTGTAGAGGTTTTAGAGTTTGATACACTCTTTATTTGCTACCTAATGAGTTCTCTTTATGTTAAGTTACCTATCCTTTTATTGTTTTAAGTTTGTGTTTGATTCCTTGTGTGTTTTGTGTCCTGCTTATTACGGGTATTTGCGGGTTATTACGGGTCACTTGTGGACTATTTTGAACTTGTAGATACCATGTGGTATCATTTGGTATCAAATCCATCATATTTCGTTTCCACGAGATAAATATTGGGTTTGTTCACTCAAAAATCAAAAAAAATGTTGAAAAGCTGAAAAACTCAAAAATAGTAATCTGTCCACATTTTTGTGTTTAGGCCAAAATTTGAAGCCTAGTTTTCTTGTGATTTTTGTGTGTTTTGTGTGTTCTAGTGTTAGATCTTTATTTCCTAACATTAGAAGAGATGTCTAAAGCCGAAAATCTCACAAGAAAAAATTATTCTACGGGTTTGGTATCTTAGCCGAAGTGTTGTTGTTGTTTGGCCGAATTTGTGTCTAGATTTGGGTTTTGTTTTGATTGTCTTTGTTATTTCTTGTGTTGATTTTCTTTCTATCTAACACTACTTGAGTCTAAACCAAATTCTTGAGTGAAAAAATTGCAAGTCGTTGTGGGAAGAGTGGACAGTTTTGTTGTTGTTGTTGTTGAAGTTCTTGTGTTGTGTTAAAGAAGTCTTGTAAAAGGTTGTTGTTTGATTCAAACTCAAAGGAAGGATAGTGTGGGTTCTTGCTATTCTTGAAACAACTTTCAAGACATTACCAAAGGGGAAAAAAACAAAAGACCTCGCAAAAGTCTTCATACCCAAAGGAAGTAAGTTCATTTTTCTAGACAAGCCAAAAGAGGAAATGGAGACAAGACCTCTAAAAGGTTGTCTTGCCAAAAAGGTGAAAGTTGGTCAAGGATTGAATTTTGATAAAAAGAACTTAAAGTCTTGTTTGTTAACCTACCAAAACCGAAATTCCCCCCATCTTTGTGAAATTTGAACAACCAAAATTGTGGAACAAAATTTTTCAACTTCAACAATATTTTTTTTATTCATCGATCAGTAGTCGAGTGCTACGTCATCAATATCTCAAGAACATTGGAATTCCTAGTTTCACTTTTTTTATTCTATTGGTTTCCATTTTGTTGGTTCTCATACTAATTAGCAAACTAGTAAATACCTACTAGATTGTAGATTAGTTTTTTAGTACATTTTCTTTCGTGTTAAGCATTGTATTTTGTGCTTTTCTCATTTATAAGTCGTAGTATTTTCTTTGTTACAAGTTCGTAAGTAAATTTTGTTTTTATGTCTTGATTCGATCAAACAAAAATCCATTTCGGCCGCCAAGTAGAATTGATATCCTATTGACTACCGGAGTATAAGCAACTTTCAATATTCGCCGCTCCAATTGTGATAATCACAAAAGTGGGTGTATACGAGTGTTGGTGAGGAGTTTTTACTACTAATCTTGTTTGTTCATTGTATAGGTACAAAGGTGATATAAGAGGAACATGTCTTAGATAGTTGTGGATTATTGTGACTACAACATGGGAGATTATGATTGTGGTGAGGGGTTTTATGGCTAGGAAGTTGCGGAAGATTACAGAGGCTATGAAAATAGCCATGATTAAAGCTTGGGCAGATTTGAGAGTTACGATTTTGAGGGGGGAAATGAGGTGAATGAAGTGCCTAGTTCTTATGGTAAATTTAAAGATGATGTAGGACCTCATGATGGATCTTATGATGATGTTGAGGCATGTGAGGAGTCTTACACTTCTCACTCTAAACCTAGAGTTGGTGTTAGGTATAACCCTTTTGTTCGCAAAGCTTATGAGAGCTATGATGAGAGTACATGTGAGAAGTGTGAAGATTCATATTCTCTACCTTTTCATACTTCTTATCAAGGTCAATATAGTGTGAATGGTAATACTAGATCTACTAGAGGTTGTCCAATGAGAAGAAGAGGGTATCTCCAAAACTGAGGGGTACTCGTGTGCTTTACAATGTTGATCCGGGAAAGAGTGTACACTCCGAAAAGGTGACCATTTGTGGGATACCAGGCTGCGTCGTTGTGTTAAATGATAGGTACTATAGAAACTACATCGTTCCATCCATGGTTGACTACTTGGGGTTGTTTTGCGAGCCTTTACTTATTCTATACTTCTTGGACGGGTTTAAGGTTACCGAGAGGGTCAAAGTTGTCTTTTCCCAATTTAAATACCATGAGGAGGTGTGGTGCAATATTCTTTCATTGACGTACGATCATGTATGCTTTGGTGCTGATTGGTTTGCACAACATAGAGTTCCAAATATGCCAAATTGGCCAAATTTTATAAGAGACCGGTGGGGAAATCACCTCATGACATACATGTTGCCTAAGCCGCAAAGAGAAGTGAATACTTACTCCAATCCGAATACTTATAAGAGACAAAATATTAAAAGGAGTAAAGGTGTGCAAGGTGGTAATCTGAGAGTGGAAAAAGGAGAGGTTGTGTGGAGATAAGTGAGGGGATTGCCACCAAACCGAGCTAACATTATTTGTCCTTCTATTTCCAAGGATATTTGTGTAGGTACCGTTATGGCAAGTAAAGGAGAGCAATGTCGAAGTGAAGTTGCTGCCCAAGCTTGTAGAGGTCCTTCATAACACGGCAAAGGAGAGTCGACTCAAGAACTTTAAGGTAAAATAGCTAACTCTTATACTTTTATGCATGTGAATGATAATTGTGTAGCTAGTAGCCCATTGAGTGTGAGTATTAGCTTACTTACTTGTGAGTCTAATGATTTTTTGACTTTTGTTGATGATGTACATGTTGTAAGTGTGGATACACTAGTTGATCCTATTGATGACCAAATTGACTCTTCCTATAAGATCAATTTATGTCTACCTAGTGTTGAAGCCTATATGTTGAACGGAAGTACATCGTCTTGTGTAATTGGTGTTGATCAAACTATTTGTGCAAATTTTCCACCACTTGAGCATGTGTGTGATGTGATTAATCAAACTCAAGTGAGTGAAGTATTTGAAAAATTTGGTCAACAAAAGGGGAGTGAACCCGAGAGCTATTCTTGGGACAATCTTGTGCTAAAAACCGCTTTGAAACTTGATATTGATCTCTTAGAGAGTGAGGAACTTGCTTGTTCCAAATTTGGCCGTGGGTTGGATCAAGCACTCTTTAGGTATAATATCTTATTTGCAGATAATATAAACACTCCTAATGAGCCTAGTGGTGAAAAAGATGGTATAGCTTACCTTGGAGGCTATAGCCTATATGTTAATCTACTATGGTGTAACAACATTCCTTCTAAAGATGAAAATCTCTTCTTGGAAGATGAGAGTACTCTTAAGGGTAAGGAATGTGTACTCTTGGAAGTTACTCCTTCTTCTACTTTGTGTGACTTTATTATTGAGAGTACCCATGGTGATGATTGGGAAACTAGTAGTGAGTACATACATGAGGGCACCTTAGTAGAAGTCGACTTGAGTGATACTTTTCTCTACTCTCTATTTCTTTCAATGATATGTATATTATTGTAGAAAGTATGTCATTTAGTTTGGGTGGAGACCATGGGAAAGGGGAGTATTGTCTAGACCTGTGTCTATGGCCACTCTTCCTGTTTGACCTCGGTGCCAAATATGGAAATGGTGATGTTGGTGCACCCAACTTGTTGCTTGGTCGACATGACAAGCAAAGTGTCACTCTTAGTGAATCCCATAACCAAATTCTTCGTACATCTTTCATTGAATTTTTAATATTTCATTCAAAGGATCCTTGGTTATATTTCAAATATGTGCAACCTTGGCATGTTGAGATGATTTGTTGTGCTACCCCTAACCCTCATGCCATGAGGAGTTTGTATTTGTTTGTCCTCTCTTTGGTTTTGCAAGGTTTGGATTTAAGGTCGAATCCTTTTTCAAGAAGGGGAGGGTGATACGGGAAAAATGGTCATCTTATATTTTGATGACATCTTTAGAGGACAACACATTGAGGCTCAAGACTTGGTTACCTCGATGATACGAGAACATGCATGGAGGACCCATTTTGAGCATGCCATTAAACAAACCCGTGTGTGGAAGATTGCGTGGGGGCTTACATTTGATGCCAATTCGAGACTACAAATTTTGAAGTGTGAGCCCATGGTTTTGGAGCATTGAAGAAACACCCTTCATTAAGGGTATTTTTGGGATTGCACATGTTAAAGAAACAACCTATGACCTCCCCTTTCATTAAGGGTATTTTGGTCCATTATACTATGTAATAAGCTAGGCTATATATAGTCTCTTATTAGGTCTTTTCTCTTTAGTTGGTTAATGATGAAAATATGAGACATTGAAAATCCTCTCTCTTGAGAGTAGACCACATTAGTGTAGTTCTTAGTTAGGGCTTGGACTAGCCATTGTAGCTTAGGGCTTGGAAAAGCCAATATTGTTCTTTGCTTGGAAACGGTGGATCTTGTAGGTGAGTTGATTCCCTTGGAGGTCACCGTAAGAACTTGGTGCTTGTTAACTTATTTTGTAGAGGTTTTAGAGTTTGATACACTCTTTAGTTGCTACCTAATGAGTTCTCTTTGTGTCAAGTTACCTATCCTTTTATTGTTTTAAGTTTGTGTTTGCTTCTTGTATGGTATTGTTGTCTTGTTGTTGCGGATTTAGGCGTGTTGTTGTGACTGTTTACGGACTATTTTGGTGTTGTAGATACCGTTTGGTATCATACGGGATCGAGGGGTGCTTAACACCTTCCCCTCGGTCAACAGAATTCCTTAGCCGGAATCTCAGTTCGCAAATCAGTTTTAAAGAGTCAAAACAATTTTTGAAAAAGGATTTTCAAAGTTGACTTGGCATACCCGATTATGCCAAGTGGTGACTCTGAGTTGATTATAAAATGAATATTTTTCGAAACAAGTTTTATTTTGTCACTTTATAATAAAAGCCTTTTCCAAACTTAAAATTAATCTTTTGGTTAAAAAAAAGGGGTGTGACAATTGCCTATAATCTTCATGTTTTCTTAAAAAACAGTGCATTCATACGATCATATCCAATAGCTTTACTATCACCAATACCTTTCACTGCCAAATAAACCTCTTCCTCTGTTATAGAGGTAATTAGAGCAAGTTGTTGAGTTCTACTGTGTACCCGTCCTTGATTACATTAGGGTCTATTGTTGGCTAGTAATGCACTGCACTCCCTGAAAGAAGTTTGTAGAATGTCAATATGTTTTCATCTTTCCCCACTATGATAGTAATAAGATTACCTGTAGCACCAGTAAGTGTTCTAATCTAGTTATGTATCTATCTCATTTTCATTTAAGCAAAGAAATACTTAGAGTTAAGAGTCTCTAAGTTTTAGCCATTGTACTCTAGCTTTTTGCTGTAGTATACTTTCATCTATTAAATTCTAGGGATAAAGTTATCTTTGAGTCTTCTTTTCTTCCTCATAGTGGTTATCCGAAATAGGCCAAACAGTCATCAAATTTTGAAGCTCTTGAACCTTCTTCCTAGCACTTTGGATTTTACTTTCACTGTTGAAAACTTCTTTAATATTCAACTTTTTTAGTACCAGTCTAACATTCTTCATCTTTCTCTATATCATAGTCATAGCAAAGTCTCTCATAGAAGTGTTCCAAGCCTGTTCAACCAGCATGAGAAATCTATATGCCCTACCAAACTGTTTATAAATTTGAAAAGTCTCTTGCATATGACCTCAGAGTCCATTTTAATAGCAATATGGGTATGGTCGCATAAATAAGGTCTCATTACAATTGCTTCAATGTGGGAGTACTTGGTCAACTATTCCATATTCTCAAGTTCCCATTCTCTCTTGCTGTAAACATGACCACTGGTTCATGTGTATCTCCTGCCTGTAGTTTTGATCTCAACAATGCCAGTATTGTCAAGGAATTCTTTGAAATGTCTCACCTTATCCTTAACAGGAGAACCACCTACTTTATCTTCACCTTCTAACACATTATTGAAATCCCTCGTAATGAGCCAAGGTTAATTCACTTGGATAGTTATCACCTGGAGCTCATTTCAAAAGTACTTCTATCCTAGACTGTATGAAGCCCATAAACTGCAATACAAGATATCTAAACATTCAACTGCCATATAGTCACCACTATTGTGAATTATTTATGGTTGGAACTCCAGCTTCTAAGGATACAAATAATCCAGGGTCTATCTTTCCCTATATTATAATTGTTGCACCATGTCCAATTCTCTATAAACTTCTTAACAATGTTAGTTGCATACTTTTCTTGTACCCTATGCTTAAAACTTGCAAGCAAACTTACTTTATTGTCTCTAATAAAAGCGCTAATTTCTCTGTGTTTTCCTATACTATTGAGACCTCTAACATTTCAAGATACTAATATATTGCAGGTGTTAAAAAAGAGGTCTACAATCCTTCATCAACACTACATTTCTGGACCAAATTACTTTGCACATGTCCTTCTATAATCATTACATGAAAACCATTTGTGGTAGTAATGTCTTCCCTTCTTTAGATTAAAGAACTTGTGTTTTGTTGGTTGATTTGTTCCTGACCTCCTGCCAATCAGTAGCAGCAATAGGAGGTGCCTTCTTGGGACAGCCTATTGCATAGTGGGCTTTTTATTCCTTGCTTTGTTCTCTTTGTTAGCTTTTTATTCATGGTCTGCTTATGTAGCCACTTAACTACCAATTTCTTTGGAGTTGCAGCCTCTTTTTGAGTTGGAACCCTCTCTTGTACTTGTGTTGCCCTGACTGTTATAGTTTGGGTTCCTTCTTAGCACATTATGCTCCACTATCAAGCAATCGTTACAATATAGCGAAATCCAGTCATATTTAATAGCTTGCTCAAAACATCTCCAAGTTGGATTAGTGACCCCCTACACTCTTAGGTAGAGGTTTAGTGGCATCCATTTCAATCAACAATCTAGCACGGGAAATTCTCTCTATATGAGCGGTACAACTATCAGCATAGAGAGGTACTCCTAAGCCTCTAAAATTTTACTAAGAGCCTTCTTGGTCCAACAATGAAGAGGCAGATTGGGTAATTATACCCATAAAGAAATAGTTTTCAATACCTCCTCATGCAAATCAAAGTAGGTGGTCCAAGGCTTGACAATCAGTGGTTGGTTATTCATGGTATAATGACATGAGTACAAAACTTCATTTCTATCACTAATACTATCAAACAACACCATAAAGTATCCCTCGTTATGAAGTAGATCTCAGATTTAGCAGCAAAGCTCTACTGTTCAGCTATGAATCTTTCCAAGGCAGCAATTATTAGTTCAGTATTAACCTCATATAACATCACAATTTTCTTCCATTTTTGTATAGCTTCAGCAATATCTTCCTCTTACAGTTGAACTACTCAGTGCCTTCCTTAAGTATGGAGTTTACAAAGTCTAGATCCATGCCTTTAGCTCCCACTCTAGTCCTTTGAAATAAGTTTTCCCAATTTGTCCCCGTCTTGTTCTCCTTCACTAGATCCTCTGCTCATCCTTTCGATCTACTATTCCATTGGACGATAAGGCCACTACCTTCCTGTTTTTTTGACCTTTTGATGCTTAAATAGTATTGGACTGACCTTGTTTGCTAGAGCTTCCTAAAATAGGAAAACTAGTGGTCTGTCAGCTGAGGCAGGGTAAAACTCTCTATTCTACCTTAGGTTTTCTCTATCAAAGTAGTTTTTCAGTTATATTTAATGGTCGTATTTCTCCTATCACTTGAAGATTTTGGAGTATTCATCGGTAGCATCTCCTTTCATGGTCTTGCTCACTTCTTCTCCATCTTCTCTAGTGAACTTTAATGGTCACGCTAACGTGTACCGAGAGAACGAGTAACATTCTCATTTCTTCTCCATCTTCTCTAGTAAACTTTAATACTACTATTCTTATGTTGTTATTAACAAATATGGAACAACCATATAAGTTGTCAGAGTTAAAAAGTTAGGTAGAAAATGATATTTATTTTGAAACCATGTAAAAATGAAAGTCTGTAAGGGTCATATTTTGATAAAATCTTACATGGATGCATTAGTTTTCAAATTGTAAGTAGATCAAAAAAAAAAAAGGCAGTGGTGATTAGCTTGTGCTATCATATAGTAATATTATCTTTTTCCCATTCCAAATGAAATATCATGCGTAACTCATTACACACTGTTTGGATGATGATTTTCCATGATATGATATGATATGGGTATTAAGGAAATCATGTTTCTTTTGATTGTTTCTTAAAATGTGTGGTATGGTATGATTTAATTTCATGATTTGATAATCATGAAAACTCTCGCTTTATGTAACCACCTCCTAATTTGGTGGTATCCAATGATTTGCTTATTTTTTTTTTAATTATGCCCTTATTTAATATTATATAATTTTATTTTATCCTTTGTCTTATATCATTTAACTCCACCTCCTACCCCTCCCCCGTCCCGTGTCACCCCTCCCCTCGCCCCTCCCTCATCCCACCCCACCCTACCCCGTCCAAAAGAATTATTGTTTAAATTTCCTTTTTAAAAAATTTTAAACTTTTTCTTGTCCCACCCCCTATCCTGACCCCGACCCCACCCCTAATCAAACCCCCACCCAATTTTTAAAAAAAAAATATTTAAAAAAAAAATTCAAAACTTTTTCTTACCGCCCCCCCCCCCTACACGCTCCCTCCCCCCCCCCCCCTACTCCACCCTTACCAGCCCCTCTCCTGACTCAATTTTATTACTTTGTAAAAAAATTACCCCACCACCACCTCCTACCAGCCCCCCTGCACCCACCCACAAAAAAATATATTTTAAAAATTTATTTTTAAAAATTTCAACACTTTTTTCTTAGCCCACTCCTACTCCTACCTTCATCCCCAACTCCACTACCCCATCCCGAAATATTCTTTTTAACAAAAAGTTCATAATTTTTTCTTACCCCACACCCTTAGCCTATTCGTTCTCATTGTTTTGTGTTAAATATATAAAAATATTCTTAGAAAATATTTTTCTATTTGTGTAACGGACACAAGAAAATAAGTAAGAAAACATTTGTTTTGCTAGATTTTGTTTTGTATTCCACACCGAATACACTCTTAGCATACACAAAAAATGCATTCAAACTTTGTACTTATCGTTGATGGTCATGCTTCAAAACACTAAAAGGAAATCAAATTTATTGTTATAAAAAATGAATTCGATTACATTTATTTTGATCTACTCTTGTATTAATTTTGGTAAAATTTACATGAATTTAACAATTTAATATATTTACATGACATAATTTGCGATAGATTAGATGGAAAAAATTATTTTACTAAGAATTATTAATAAATTTAATATTTATAATAATTAAGGGCAATTTAGTAAACTTACCAGTCACGATGCAATACCATATCGTCAAACCAAACAATGAAACTGTTACTAAATAACAGTGAACGATACAGCCAGTGAACGATATAGTCCATTCAATCATTGTAGTGTATTGTATTGTACTATACCATACCATACAGTACCATACATCATGCAACTATGACAAACCACCATCCAAACGTAGTTTTAATATGTTGCATAATAATTAACATGTTTACAACTAATAATATAAATAGAGATAATTTTTAATAGTTATATTCAGCCTGAACCTTCAACAATCAACAGGTATACTTTATCTTCTTGAGCAATTGTTTTCAAGCTCAACAAATTCCAACCAAAACAATACAAACTTTTAAGAATATATACTATATAAGCTCAATGGAGCATTAGTTATTCAATTTCAACCAAAATAAGCAATTGAACAGGGGAGGAGGAGACGAAAGGGAGAAGAAAATTGAATAAAGAGAGAGACTTAGAACAATTAAGAATGAAAGCAATTTAGTTCATATCAATAATAAAAAAAAATAAACGATATACAAGGTAATTATATAAAGAAAAGAATCTTAATTATATTCTGCTTACTAGCCTAATGGCCATTAGTCATAAAGGGAGATTCCAGAAATAAGGCTGCTAAATAAAGTACAGTTATCAGCTATCCCCCAAACTAATGTTGTGCATCATCCACCCCCAAATCAATGTTGTGTATCATGAAGATGAATTTAGACAAAAGATGACCACTGCCCTATGCTCCTCACTCTTACCAATCCATCCCCTACCTCCCCCAATAAACCTTTTAGATTTAAGCCCATGTGGTGCTCACACACTACACTTCAAAACATCATTAGACAATCCTTTCATGAACACACCTCTCTTGCCTATTCTATCCAACTCTTCCAGCATAAGGCCTCCATCTGGAATAGAGATAAATTTAGAAACATCTTTCACAAAACTAAAAATATTTTAGCTAGGCTAGATGGCATCCAAAAGTATGCTCATTACCACACCAACCCATACCTTCATGACCTGGAAAATGACCTCTTCTCTAATTACAATAGGATCTTACAGTCAGAGGAGGACTTTTGGATGATCAGATCCCATATTAACTGGCTCACATGTGGTGATGCTAACACCAAATTCTTCCACACTTCAACTTTGGTAAGAAGAAGGAGGAACAAGATCCACTTTTTTAAGAATGAGGCAGGTAACATCATCTTTGATAAAGATGGTATTACGAACCACATATCCACCTTCTACCACAAGCTTTATACCTCTGACCACACCTCCAATGGCCTCCACATGAACCACACTAAAGAGACTACCCACATCCTTACCTCAGCTCAAAGGGAGAACCTTGAACACCCTCTTAGAGACTCTGAGATCACCATTACTCTCAAGAGCTTTAAACCTCTTAAAGATCCTGGGCCTGATGGCCTCCACCACCTCTTCTATCAGAAATATTGGGATATTGTAGGTGATAAAACAGCAGCCTTTTTGTCATAAGGTCTTCTAGGACTACACTATCCCGGAAGAGATAAACAAAACCTTCATCTGTCTTATCCCTAAATACCCCAATGCATCTTCAATGAAAAACTTCTGGCCCATTAGCCTTTGCAACACCCTATAAGCTCATCACTAAGATTATTATCAATAGAATCAAGCCTATCCTGGGGACCATCATTGGCCCCTCTCAGGCCAACTTCCTAGCCAATAGAAGAGCTGCAGACAATGTTATCATTATCCAGGAATACATCTCACACTTTAGAAAAATGCATGGAAAACACCATAATATGATCCTCAAAATTGATCTTGAAAAAATCTTTGATAGGCTAGAGTGGTCGTTCATTCATGACTCTCTCCACTTCTTCAATTTCCCTAACAAGATCATTAGACTTATCATGTTCTGTGTCACCACTAGCTCTCTCTCCATCCTTGTCAATGGGATCCCTACTACCCACTTCACCCCTACCAGCGGGATCAGACAAGGCGACCTCATTTCCCCTACCTCTTTATCATTTGTATGGAGAGACTAGCTAAAGCCATAGACCTTCATGTTGCCTAAAAAGACTGGACCCCTATCTCCATCACTATAGGTGGTTCAAAAATCTCCCATATGTTTTTTACAGATGACCTCACCCTATTTGCTAGAGCTAATATAGCCAACTGCAATACCATCGTGTCTACCCTAGACCAATTCAGTTCTCTCTGGACAGAAAATAAATAAAATTAAGTCTAGAGTCCTCTTCTCTTCCAACACCACCAACCACAATGCTACCACTTGCTCTACCATCCTGGGCATAGATAGGAAATCTGAGTTTGGCAAATACTTGGGCTTCCCTATCTTCCACAAAGCCCCTACTGATGCTGATTTCCAATCTATTATTGACAGCATGGCTAACAAACTTTTTGGTTGGAAAATCAAGCTGCTCAACATGACTGGTAGGACTGTTCTGGCTAAGGCTACCCTTAGCAGCATGCCCACCCACCTCATCCAATACATAAAAATCCCTAGAAAAGTCACTAGCTTCATGGATAAAATGTAAAGAGACTTTATCTGGGGAAATGAGGATGGGAAGAAGAAATTGCACTTGCTCAGTTAGGATACTATCACCAAGCCTAAGACCAAAGGGGGACTTGGTCTTCACAAAACTAACATAAAAAATAGGGCACTCCATGCAAGCTTGGCTTGGAGGTTAGCCAAGAATCCTAACTCCCTATGGGGGAAAATCCTCATCTCTAAATATCAGAGACCCCCCAGGGGTTACTGGGCCAATAGAGTGGAGTCTAACACCTGAAGAAACATTCAACAGGGATGGAACCAATGCACTAAAAGTCGTGGATAGCATGTGAACAAGGGTTATAAGGCCAAGATCTTCTTAGATAGATGGATCCCTCATAAACCACCCTTAAGAGAACTCATAGAAGGCCCTCTTCCTTATAATGGGAATAGCATCACTGTTAGTACCTTGCTAACTAATGGAGGCTGGAATCTCCCCAGCATACCCTTCGAACTCCCTATGGTTATCCTCCAACACACGGAGGACACTCTAGCTCACTCCAACCCTACCAAAGAGGATATTATGTACTGGAGTACAACCCCTAATGAAATATTCACTACTAATAGTGTCTATACCTCCATTGCTGAAAAAGGGAATGCCCAGCCTACCTTTGATTTCCCTTGGATCTGGAAGCTGCCATCTCCCAATAAGATCAAGACTTTCATTTGGGTACTTTTCCATAGTAGGCTACAGACCAAATACTACTTGCACAAAGTTAGCATAACTAATAACTCCTCATGCTCTTTCTGCAGACATCCATGTGAGGATATTGACCATATCTTCTTGACTTGCACCAATGCCTCCACTGCCTGGAACAACATTATCAATCACAGCCAAATGCATCAGATCTCCATAGGAAACTACTCTATGTCAACCAAGCCCTTAAGGCATGGAAATACTTACATAATGTCTAGTACAATGTGCATATTACTTGGGACCATCTGCTACCCCAACTCTTATGGACCATTTGGCTCATTAGAAATGACAACCTCTTTAACAATAAAATGAATCCTGTAGACTGGAAACATGTTATTAGCATGTCTTAGGAATTCTGCATGATTGCTCTCCAAAAGAAAACGACCACTAGGGCAACGAAAACCATTTACCTTAAATGGGAGCCCCCTTCCGGGGGTTTATTCATGCTTAATACTAATGGGACTAACCCATCCAATCTGGACAAGGAAGGGTTAGGAGGTGTTATTAGAGACCACAAAGGGGAGTGGGTTATTGGATACATGGAATGCACCCCCCCCCCCCTTCAACCCCCCTGCATGCTGAATTCAAGGCACTGCTGAGAGGCTTGAGGATTGCTAGTACAATGTGTATCAAACCTCTCATCATTTTTACTAAATCAAAGAAGTTTGTCAGCGCTATTACCTATGGCCACGAATTTATGCTAACCTGATTTTTGAGGTCCCTCCTACAGGTGCTCGAGGCAACAAGAATCAACCATATCTTTAGGGAACAAAATAGAGTCGCGGACAGCTTAGCTAAGGAAGGCAGCAAACTCATGCAACTTGGCGCGCCAATTATTTTGTCAAGCCCATCGGCTTCTGCAGTACCTTTCGTAGAAGAGGACAAGAAAGGAAAAGATTTTGCTAGGCTAATTAATCCTTCTATTTTGGACCTACATGGCAGGGATGTGGCTCATGCTAACTCATCTAAACTCTCACCCCCCAATACTTCGAGTGGAGCAGTAGCTCTACCCACTGATACTCATGTTTACCTTGGCTAAGCTGTTAATGAATTGCACCTCTTTTAACCAAAAAAAAAATAAATAATTCTATTAACTTCTTGACATGACCTTTGTGAACAAATCAACTAATTGATCTTTAGAGGATATATACCTCAAGCTAAAGCTCTGAAACTTTAATTAGTTTTATGATGTAGTGACACTCTTACCCTATGTCCTTGGTATTTTCAAAATGAAGGAACTGACATTTATTTTAGTAGTAGTATTTATGAATGTGTTTTGCAAGTTATTTTCTATTAACCTTAATCATTGCAAAAATTATTAGATAGTTATTAATACATGAATTTATTTTAGTAGGTACAAAAATATACTCCTACATGAATTTATTTTAGTAGGTACAAAAATATACTCCTAACCCTGACAATAGATTTCAATATGGACTCGGGTTTTGATTTCAGATCACAACTCGACACATGACCTAAGATCCTGATTCTTGACCCAGTAGAGAATTTAAATCTGTATTTTAACTCGTGACTCGAATCTTGACCCAACTCTCAATATGAACTCGATAAATGACCTGAGATCCTGATTATTCTTGACCTAACATGAAACCTGAATCTGTATCCCGACTCGTGACTCAAATCTTGATCCAACTAAATTCTAAAATTGGACCCTCAACTCTGAACCCCATACCACTCGAGTCCATACCAATCAATTTGTAAAAGATAATAATCAATTCAACGATAGTTATAATTGCTTTTTCTCATCCCCCTATTTATTGCATATTCATATTGATTTTCATAATAACATCCTAATTAATATTCATTCGACTTTGTGAATTCCAAATATAATTTGGGTGCATTTGAAAAAGTGAAAAAAAGTGAACACTCTTCTCACAAAAATTCAAAAACAACTTCATTTTATATTCAAAGTCAAACACAACTCGAAATCAATTTCTAACTCCCAAAATTTTTTGATTTTCATGGTCGAACACCTACTTAAAGTTTATCACACAAGAAATGCTTTTCTATTTTTTGCTACATATAAATCATTCAATTCCTCACTATGTGGGAATATACTAAGTATGTTATTGTTGTATAGATCATAAGTTTATCACAAAAACTTATTGTTTTTCTTTGTTATATAAAATTCACTTAACTTTGTCTAAGTTAACTAAAGATTAAATCTCACCTGAATTATTAAATTTTTACCATATGACTGATGCCCTAACATAGCTAGTTATCTTAATACAATATATTAAACGTGATTGATTAACTTTAAAAGACTTTCGCTCAAATATCTGCTCAAAAATAATTACGCTTTTTCAAAAAGCTTGGTTAACACTTCAACTCTCTAATATAAGAAAAAAAAAAAAAGAAATAGTCTTTGGTTCTCAAAATCTTGGCTAAATGTACAACAATAACATACCGAGTATAATCTCATAATTGGATCTAGGAATGATGATGTCTACGAACCTTAAATATATAGTCCAGCAATGGAAATTGTTTGGCTCTGTATTATATCATCAAAAAGTACAAGTGTGACGAAAATAGTACTTAAGCCAATTTAAAAAGAATTCTTACACCAACATGGGTTGTGGTGCAGTAGATGGGGCTGCTCTATCCTTAACCAGAGGTCGAGGGTTCGACCCTGGATACGGAGAAAACTCTGTTGGGAGTGCTGCCACCTTAATGGGCCCTGCAACGCGCGATCTGAATTAGTCGAGGCTCCAATGCGAATACCGAACACCGGATGGAAAACCAAAAAAAATAAAAATTCTTACATTTTCTATAGGTGAAAGTTCAGTTCCAGGAATAAACATGTCTTTAGAAACATGGCCCATCACAATTAGTACGTCCATAACGTTATTGGCAAAATTTCTACTTAAAAGGATAAAAGTTACATGAATCTCAATTTTTTTGAAGCTAATTATTATTTATTTCAACTTTTTTTCAAAACTTGTCAAGTATACATGCATTGTACGTGTGTTCAATATCGAAAAAAAGAACATCGCAAGTATTTGTTTTCGAAAAAGAAAGTTGCAAGTAATTGTTTCGAAAGTTTAAATATTTAGCTACAAAATTATGTGATATCATTCACACAAGAACATAATATATATGAGATAACTGATATTTTAATTTAGTTAAAATAGATGTTAAGACCTTCTACACCGTTCAAATAAAAAAAAATTAATAAACATAATTATACTTGATTTCAAAGTCCTAAATTAACAAAAGTAATGTGAAGGATTTATTTAACACCTAAATTTTAGTACTTTCTACCTACCTAAAATTTAGAAAGGATATGTTTAATTAATTTCAAATTTCTAAATAATAAAAAGTAATTGAATAAAAATATTGTCCAATTAAAATGTGTTTATAATAAAAAGACGATCAATGTTTCATTGGGATAAAGACATCAAATGAACTCTTGAGTTGTTCCAAAAATCGATTTCACACTCAAATTACTCATAGGACCTATTATCCCTACACACTTTAAAAAATTAAATTGCAAAATAGCGGGATACGATATATAGAAGCATACCTTGGAGAAAGATATATGCATCTATAGAGAAGCTCTTTTATAAATTAGCTGATGATATTAATTGTTTTTCTGACCGTTGATGAATTCTCTTTCCATCCATAATCTCAAATAATCTAGTCTTTTATTTTTAAAAGAAATTTGAATTGTAAAGAAAATAAGAAACGAAAAAGGTTAATAGCAACAAAGATTTTGAAAGAAATTATTAGTTAAAAAAGAAAACATGAATATTAACTTTGTATGATTCCATATTGATACTATATTTGATCCCAAATAAAAATATTAATCATGGCAATTTTTTATTTCAAGAAAAAAAAAAGGAGAATTGAATGATCAATAAGAAAAGTTTTAATGGAAAATAATTCATCAAAAATCATATAAAAATATTTAACATAAAAGTAAAAATAATCAGAAATTATAAATAACATAAATAAAGTCAAAGAACTCACATATTAAGGAGCAATTAAATAAGCACCAGAATATGTATTTGATGTGATACTTGTGTTCAATTTTTACTTTTTTTCAATCAATAAGCACCTGATAAAAGAAAAAATTTTAACAAAAAAAATCTAGCAAATCTAATTCTTTGTCAGAAGAGAGATTGGGTCACTATACTTTAAAAGAAGTCTTGTTTCTTCATAGCTCAAAAACACTCTATAATTCAAGTATAAATATGTTTACATAGTCACAATAATTATCGGTTCCTACTTTGTATGTTCTCATAGCCGAAACTGTAATTAGCGCTATAAACATGAATATGTTTATAGAGACATAGAGAACAGATTCAGGATTTAAAATTTACAAATTTTTACAACAATGATCTCAAAATAATACAATGATAATACACTATTAAACTAACAATTAAAGATCAAATTAAATATAATGAACAAAATTTCACTATTGATATCAAAAGTTAAAATTATATTGATATTAATGCATAAAAACATATTCTAAATAATAAAACTAAATTAAATTTGAGCATAATATTATAATACAACTACATATAACAAATTTGAAAATAACAAAAAAAAAAATAAAGAAGTGGAAAAAGAACCAATATTAATGGCAAAGTGAAGACAAATATCATTTCCATTTTATGGGATAAAAATTTGAAGGAAAAAAAAAAACAAATATCTATTTAAGGAAAAAAAAAAAGTCCAGACATTCGCCAAAGAAAAATAAGTGCCCGAAATTAGAAGCATACCTCGATGACTATGATATTAGTATTTTTCTACAGGAAATTACATGATATAGCTTCAATTGTGGGTGACTTTGAATTTTTAATCCCAATAAGAAAAGTCTTTAAAGACTAGCTTTCATTCCTTTTTAAGTATAGTACAAGTATAATTTTGTCCTTCTACATCTCAAATATTTTTAAAATTTTCATACTCATTTGTTTCTCAAATTCTATTTTTATTTTTATTATTTTTAGTTTTTTATTTTTTCTTTAATTTTATTTTCATGTCTTAATTCATTTGTCTCAACCTTTATTTTTTTCTCTTTTTTTTTTTTTCAAACATTATCTATTTCTTTATTTTTTTTCTTTTTTTAATTCATTTGTCTCAACCTTTATTTTTCTTTTATTTTAGGTTTTTATCATTTCTCTTTTTTTCCTTATTTTTCTCAAACTTTATTTTTATTTTTTTCCTCTTATTTTTGTTTTTCTCAATTTTTTTAATTCTTCGCTTTTTTCTTAATCTTTATTTTTTTCTTGTCTTTTTTTTTTTCTCAATCTCTTTTTTTATTTCTCTATTTTGTTTGATCTCTTTTTTCTTTTTTCTCAACTTCTATATTTTGCTAACAAATAAAAAATTGAATAATTCGTAAAGGGATTTTCTGTTTTTTTGGCATCAATGCAAGTTTAAGGGCATGAATTGTTGTTAGGAAGTTATTTGGGATAAGTTTTGCCTCTAAGGCAAAAATTATATAACAACTCATAAATCAAGGCACAATGTGGTAGTTTCAAGTCTTGTTTTTAGAGCATAACTTGTTGTTTGAAAATCCTTGCGTTTAGTCTTGCTTCTAAGGCAAGAGTTATAGAATATTTCATAAATCAAAAAATAATGTGTTAGTGTCAAAACTTGTCCATTGGGCATAACTAGTTCTTTTGGGAGGTTCTTGGGCTAAGTTTTGTCTTAGAGGCAAGACTAATTGCGCATCACATAAATCAAGACACAATATGATAGTGTCAACTCTTGTCCATGGGGCATAACTTGCCGGCTTAGTCTTGCCTCTAAGGCAAGAGTTATAGAATATCTCATAAATCAAAACACGATGTGATAGTGTCAACTCTTGCCCATAGGGCATAACTTGTTGTTTGAATCTCATAAATTAAGACATAATTTGGTAGTGTTAACTCTTACCCATGGGGCATAACTTGTTGTTTAAAAGTCCTTGATTTATAAAACATCTCATAAATCAAGATAAAATGTAGTAGTGTCAAAACTTGTCCGTGGAGCGTAACTTGTTATTTAAAAGTCCTCAGGCTAAGTCTTGCCTCTAAATTAAGAGTTATAGAACATCTCATAAATTAAAAGATAATGTGATAGTATCAACTCTTACCCATGTGGCGTAACTTGTTATTTGAAAGTCCTTGGATTAAGTCTTGTCTCTAAGGCAAGAGTTATAGAATATCTCATAAATCAAACATAGTGTAGTAACGTCAACTCTTTCCCATGGGGCACAACTTGTTACTTGAAAGTCCTTGATCTAAGTCTTGCCTCTAAGGAAAAATTTATAAAATATCTCATAAATCAATACAGAATATGGTGGAGTCAACTCTTTCCATAAGGCATAACTTGTTATTTGATGGTCCTTAGGCTGAGTCTTACCTCCAAGACTAGAGTTATAGAGCATTTCATAAGTAAAAAATACAACGTGTTAGTGTTGACTCTTGCCTAATATATGTAAATTATTTGAAAATTCTTGGAATAAGTTGTGTATCTAAGGTGAGAGTTGTAGAACATCTCATAAATAAAGACATAACGTGGTATTGTCAACTCTTTCCCATGGGGCATAATTTATCGTTTGAAAGTCCTTGAGCTAAGTCTTGCTTCTAAGATAAAATTTGTAGAACATCTCATAAATGAAGACGTAACATGATAGTGTCAACTCTTTTTTGCAGGGTATAATTTGTAGTTTGAAAGTCTTTGAGCTAAGTCTTGTCTCTAAAGCAAGAGTTGTAGAAAATCTCATAAATGAATACATAATGTGGGTGTGTCAACTCTTGCCCATGGGGCATAAGAGTAGTTTGAAATTCCTTGAGATAAGTCTTGTCTCTAAGGCAATAGTTGTAGAATATCTCATAAATAAAAACATAACGTGGTAGAGTCAAATCTTGCTCGTACTGGGGCATAATTTATTATTTAAAAGTTCTTGACATAAGTGATGCAAAACGGGATGCAAAAAAATTGAAACAAGATAATAAGGTAAGAGATAAGGATATAATTAAGATCTAGAAAGAAAGGGAGAAGAGGTTTAGAAGAAAAGACGGTAAGATCTAATAACTAAAATACATTAATCATTAGATTCAATTCAAGGGAGAAGATAAATTGAACACATACAAAGATTACTTGCTCAAGTAATCAAGGAGTTCAATGAAAACATAAGAGGGTTCAACCCTAAGCTTACAAAGGAGGCACACAATATTCAAAAACTATATAACCCTATTATGGAAGACTTAAAGACTATTTATACTAGTCTTGTAAAAATAGTCAAATTACAAATATGACCAAATTATAAAATAATAGTCACTTAAGCCCTTAATGACCTTCTTGGTTGTCACCATTTTTCTTATAGATCCATTTGAGCATGCTATGGACTTTAAAAGCTCTTTTGATGATCCTGCCAAGATACTTTAAATTCTTTGTGGGTGATTGAATGCTTTTATATTCAAGATAGTTCACATCGTCACGTTTGTTATCCATCTTTCTATCTCGATTTGCATCATGCTCCCTTTCTTGTAAAGAATTGGTCCTCGAATTCAAGCCTTGTAAAATGAAGTAAGAAACAACAACTAGATATAAATTATCATAATCTTTCAAATCATTGTCAATTCTACAAGAAGCATCTTCGGGATCAAAAACAAACTTTAATCCTCTAGGAACATCAAGAATCTTTATAAATATATCCAAAAACATCAATAAGAAATTATCAATTCAAAATGAAGTCAAATTAAACTCTTTACTAGACCACATCAATTTTAAATGAATAGTAATCACATTTTAAGAATAAAATATTGGCATAATCCAATAAGAATGGATCTTCAAAAAGATGAGTAGAATAAGTAAAGAAATTAATACTAAGACTAGAACCAATCAATTCACTTTCATGTATAGGTTCATCATTTTCTTCCCATATTGCATCCCATAGCAGATTATCATATACCTTGTAGCCTTTAAAAATTGCTACTTCATCAACTTCACCACAAGTATCACTATGTTCATCATTGAAATTCGTCATGTTTTCTTCAAAACAAATATCATCTTTAATGAGAGAAAAATTAATATACAATGAAGAATTAAAGAATCTAAATTTTCTCTCAAAACGATAAATGTCCATTCACAAAATTATCCATGATATGATCACTATAGGTGAAACAAGAGATAGGATCAACAATATTATGCACACTTCAAGAATCACTTGTTTGATCCTCAAACTCATAAATCCACACATCATTTATTGACAACAATTTAAGCTCACAAGAATCAACAAGTTTGATCTCACACTTCAACTCAACTAGTGGAGTAAAGTCAAAATGCAATAAATCATCACTACCTTCAACAAGACAAACATCACCACCAACATCATAAATTTCATCACGAAGAAATGATTCATCTTGCTCAAAATAAGAACGACTTTCATCTAAATCAAAATTTCTTTTAAGCCCACTTAAAGAAAATATAACATTAGAGTTAGCCATTTTACCTTGAAATGCTCCTACACTTTCTTCTTTACCTTTGTTTGTATCATTCAATCTCACTTTAACATTAGTAGAAGTATCAGATGTCTCCACCAACTCTTGAATCTTCAATGGTATAAGGCTCTTTATTATTATTTGCTTCATAGCTTCATTTTCAAATATATCTGCAAAAGAAATATTACAACTAAGAAAAGAAGGATTACCATTAGAGTTAAAACAAGAAGCAAGCTCTCTCAAACTCTCTTTTTCTTCACTCTTCTCAATTTTCTTTTCATTTTGAAATATTTTTCTCTTTTTTTGTGGCAACTCACTCATTATTCTCAACTCAAGCTCTCATTTTTTTGCTCTTGAATTTTCATTTATCACTTCCTTACTCCTCTCAATCTTTTCTCTCTCAATATTACTTGACATTGGATAAGGCCCAAGAATTTCCTTAAAGGATTAGGATGACTCTTCACATAAACTTTGAACTTTACATTTTGAGAATCATCAAGTTTCCTCTTCAAGCTCTTCTCTTTAGCAATGACATTTTTTTGTTCAAACTTTGCCTTTCTTCTTGTCAATCTTATCAACTTCAAGTATCTTTCTTTCACCTTAAAAAGTGTAGATATCACAAGAAGATACTTTTGACCTCTCAGATTGACATAACACTTGTTAGTATTTATATCAAAAGTAGCTTTTTTTCAATTGTTCAAGACCTTTCAAGTAAAAAATGACAAGCTTTCATTGGAATAACATCACATAGTACTTCATCGTGAAACTTGTCAAGTTGAAACTTCACTAAAACTTGTTTTGTGATCTCTAAAGTTCCTTTCTCATTTGTTAATGGCAATTTATATGGTTGAGGATGTTTTCTAGTCTTCAACTTAAGTGCTCAACCATGCTTGAACTTGCAATATTTATGAAACTCTTGTTATGTATAATCATGGCACAACAAAGTCCTTCAATTTTACCATAAATATGAAATATGTTCTTTCTTTCTTCTACAAATTGGTCAATGCATTCTTCATCACACTCATGTTGTTCAACAAATGATCTCCATTTATCAAAGCATCCATATCATCATTAGGTCTATACACAATATTTCTATCATAATTAGCACATCGATTCACATTTTGCCTCAATTTTTTGTGAAAAATCTATCACCTTATTCTCGAACAAAACAAACATAAGAACCACTACTATTTTTATGTTTAGAATTAGAATCATAGTAAGAAGATGAACAAGAATATTCACCAAGAATTTTCTCATTATCATCATCAAGCCCATAGTCACTTTCTTAACTATTAGATGCATCACAAGAAGAATATGTGAAAGATTCATATCGTGAAGCATCATCATTTTTTAAATCATTGTTGAAAGCATAAGAATCACCACACTCACATTCTTCACTATAAGATCCATAATTTTCATTTTCTCCACAATCTTCATCATAATAATTTTCATCATCCTCACAATCATAGTCTTCAAAATCATCATCACAAGGATCACCCAAAGCTATGGAAGACATGTTTACAATCAAAAGAAGGTAGAAACAAAGCCAAAGTACCTCACATATTCTCTCCCTCGCATGTGTTACTCAACACTTGTGTATACACTCAAGATCAAGGCTTTTGGACCTCACTCGGTTAATCTCACAAACTCTTGTATTTTTCCTCTCAAGAGAATTTTCTCAAATCTCTTCAAGAACCAACAACTCAATCAACTCAAAGTAAGCATCAAGGTATCAATTCGGAGCGAAGTTTACGTATATCAAGAAAGGATAATAAAAATAAAAGGACATGAAATAAATAAATATACAATAAAATAAAGAAATGATACGAATAAAATAAATAAATAAATAAAAACTAGTTTAACATTAAATAGGAACTAATACTTAAAGTAAACTAGCTAGAATTAACAAGAAAAGAAAAGAAAATAAGTTGGAGGGCTATATATTAAATGGGGAAAGATTTGGCTATTTTTGAAATTTTCAAATTCATATTCTTCTCCAATAAACTCTTTTTTTTTTAGCCAATCTTCCTCAATATTCAATCAAATAAGCTCAAATTTGAGATACTACCTCCCCACAGCTCTATCAACAACTTTCGACCAATAATTTCTTCAAACAAACACCAAATCAACAAAACTCATTTTCAAGCTTCTTTAAAGCTTCAAATCTCAATAATGGCTTTCAATTTTTTTTCCAAGCCATCCATTCTTTGATTTTTAATTATGAAACAATGATGTGTAGTTCAAGTAACAATATCAACCACCTTCAAATCAATTTTTTTTAAATTATTTTTAAAAAATTTTTTATCTTCAAGAAAAATGCAAGCCAAGAATAAAGAATCTTTGATATTAATTGATGTAAAATGAGATGCAAGAAAATTGAAACAAAATAATAAGATAAGAGACAAGGATATAATTAAGATCTAGAAAGAAAGGGAGAAGAGATTTAGAAGAAAAGAAAGAAAAATCTAGTATTTAAAATACATTAATCATCAGATTCAATCCAAGGGAGAAGAGAAACTGAATACATACAAAGATTACTTACTCAATTAATCAAGGGGTTCAATAAAAAGATAAGAGGGTTTAACCCTAAGCTCACAAAGGAGGCACACAATATTCAAAAACTATCTAACCATAATATGGAAGACTTAAGACTATTTATACTAATCTTGCAAAAATTGTCAAATTACAAATATGATCAAATTATAAAATAATAGTCATTTAAGTCCTTAATGATCTTCTTGGTTGTCACCGCTTTTCTTATAGATCCATTTGAGCATCTTATGAACTTTAAAAGGTCTTTTGACGATCCTTCCAAGACACTTTAAATTTTTTGTGGATGATTGAATGCTTCTGTATTCAAGATAGTTCACATCGTCACATTTACTATCCATCTTGTTATCTCGATTTGCATCACTAAATTTTGTCTCTAAGGTAAGAGTTATAGAATATCTCATAAATTAAAACACAATGTGGTAGTGTCAATTCTTACCCATAAAACATAACTCATGTTTGAAAGTCATAAGTCTTTCCTCTACAATGTGGTAGTGTCAACTCTTACCCATGAAACGTAAATTGTTGTTTGAAAGTCATAAGTCTTGCCTTTATAATGTGATGGTGTCAACTCTTACTCATGAGATGTAGCCTGATTGGAAGAAACGAAGAAAAGAACAAAAATAATAAAAATTATGAAAAAAGAAAAAAATGAAGAAAAATATTTAAAAAATAAAAATCAAAGAAAATATAGAAGTTGGGAGAGAACAGAAAAAAATAAAGGTTGATAAAAAATAAAAAATAAATAAAGTCCGAGAAAAATTTAAGAAAAAAATAAAAATCAAAGAAAAATGAAAAAATTCTTTTTATAAAAGTAGACGTTGAGAGGAGTAAAGAAAAAAGTAAGGGTTGAGAAAACTAAAAAGAACAAAAAAGAAAAGAGAAAATAAAAAATGAAAAAATAAAGTAAAATAAAAAAGAAAAAGAAGAAGTTGAGAGGAAAAAAGGAAAAAAGTAAGATTGAGAAAAAACAAAAATAAAAAGTGAAAAGAAAAAATAAAAATCAAAGTAAAATTAAAAAGAGAAAAAAAGTTGAAAAATGAATAAGTATGGAGTTGTTGTTATAAAACAATAAAGAACAAAGAAGAAGGGTAGCGAGAATACAGAGAGTGATTCTTATTTCTTCTCTTGAGAGATCTTGATGTGTAATTTACAATGAAGGAACCCTTCTATTTATAGGAGAAATTTACTCCTAGTCTGAGTAAAAGATAGATGATTCAAATTCTAATAGATATCAAAGTAGATCTTGATAGACATTCGCTATAATGTAAATACATTTATAACACTCCCCCTTGAATGTCTAATTGGTAAATAATGTGCCTCGTTAAAACCTTACTAGAAAAAACCTAGTAGGAAAAAAATTCTAGTGAAGGAAAAAGAGTACACATTTCTATCAATACGTATATCGGCTACCTCATTAAAAATCTTACAAGAAAAATTCAGTGGGACAAAACCTCGTAAGGGAAAAAGAGTACAGCGTGTATTAACTCCCCTTAATGAGAACATCCTTGAACCTTTTCATCCCGATCTTGTGCATCATCTTCTTAAAAGTTGTAATTAGAGAAGATTTGATGAATAAATCAGTCACATTGTCAGTTGAACGAATCTGTTGCACGTTAATATCATCATTTTTTTGGAGATCACGTGTATAGAAAAGCTTTGACGAAATATGTTTCATTCTATCTCCTTTTATGAATCCTCCATTAATGTTGTGCTATGCATGATGCATTTTCTTCATAAAAATCATGGGAACTTTATTATATTTCAAACCATATTTTTCAGGAATGAGATGTATCGTGGACCTCAACCACATACACTGTCGATTTACTTCATGATTAGCTATAATCTCGCATGGTTCGATGAGATGGCTATGATAGACTGCTTTGTATATCTCCAAGATCTGACAGTATCCCCATATGTGAACACATTGCATGTTTGAGATCGAAATTTATGCGGGTTAGATGAGTACCAAACATCAGTATGACCAGTAAGATCGGGATTGAAACTTTTAGAATAAAATAAGCTCATGTATCATATACCATTTTGATGTCTCCTAGTAGGAGTAGAAATATACCTTGCTAACATAGTAACCGAAACGGTTATAGGCCTTGTAGTATTTGCAAGGTACATGAGTGCATCAATTGCACTAAGATATGGTACTTCATAACCAATCCAATTTGATATATTTCGAATTTCAGCAAATAATCTATTTCTTTGAAAACTCTCCAAGAGTTTCAATGATTTTCAAGCTATAAGCTTATACAATATAAAGATTATAAATAAATTTTCCAGAAACTTTCATATGCTTCAAACAGTTTGAATCCTTAAAAGTTTTCACATAAGTTTTGTCAAGTGACAATATTCAACATTTCATGAGTGACATCTTCAAGTGTCAGGACTGCAAATCAAATAAGTTTTACGCTTACCAAAATGCATCCTTTCATGTCACTTGATAAATGTTTCTACGTCAGTATGCTTAAATAAACGTAGAATTCAGATCCTCGTAATCTTTCACAATATTGCGCCAATATTATGTCAAATATATTGATGATATATCATTTCATATCGATTCACAATGCGATATAACATTTTGAGATCTCATCACTTCATTATTTTAAGGTACATGAACCTCTCATAAGGTTTCATGAAGTGTTATGTCGTAGGCTTTTCAAGAGCTCATTGCCTTCTTATTATGATTATTTGCTCCTTATTTTTCAAGGACTATTTCATTTGGAGCCGATTAGTCTACTACGCTTCACGCATGCATAGACTTTGTCCTTTAGGAACACAAAATAAGAGCACTTGCGCTTAATATGAGATGCTTTCGATATTTGACTTGAATTATATTTTGGGTGAGGATATGGTGATAATTCCTAACATATTTCATAGAGCTTATAATCTCCCCCTTATGTTAGGAAAACTAAAATTCATCCTCTACTTATTCGAGGAATCCATCTTTGTGCATTATGGTATATTCATCAATCGTACACCGCACATCAAAATTATTAGATGAAATAATTGGTTCCCGACCTTGAACCAATTGAGAGGGAAGAAATAATCATAATTTATTGGTCTAATGCATACAAGTGCTATTGCGATATATCATATTTTAGACCAATACATGAAGTTTTATTCTCATTAACAATGGTTTAGATATTTATCGAAGGCATTCAATGCTAAACCATCATCATCAAGATGAATTATCTTGATTACACAATTTGAAAGTTATGCTTAACTCTATTTTATTAAGCAAGCAACTTTATGAATGTCAAACTGCAGGTTGACTATAAATGTACATGTGATCATCTTATTGATGCATCATTTTAACATATCACATGATAGATAAACGGGCCCTTATTCACCTTTTATAATTTTTAGATTTGAAGGAATCCAATCCCAATATTAGTTGATCCAACCAACTTATCATGAAAACAAACGACATAAATAATTCTTGAAGAATCTTCTAGTTCTTCAATACATGTCTAATATTCAATATGCACATCTTCGAGATGTCACAATCATTCATATCAATTTATGAACTTTTATTCTAGTAAATCCAAGTTTACCATGACATGCACTTTTTTCTTTAGTAAATTTTAGATTTACTATTACATGAATAAATTTCAGACTTACTACTTTAGAAGTAGATTTCGAAATAACTCTTCTCAGTTATTTTGCCTCATTCGGAGATGATTTGTGATACCATCACAATCAAGTGCACGTTTGCATTAATAAGCTTCTCATTCCCCAGGAATGAAATATAATCATGCCTTAATAAGCGTATCAAATTATGATAGCTACTACTAAAATAAATTGAGGCATACATATGATTTATTGCTACCACATTCAATTCAGGGAATAGAGCATATCAATGGGATATATTTCATGACTTTTCATCAAATGCCCATTATTTTTCCTTAGCCATCATAATATCATCAATACATGCATTGAGATCCAATCTCAACGTCTTATCCATATAAAGGCATCTTAGGCATAAATCGATGGGACTTGAACTCATCCTAATATTTTATCATCATTATGCGTCGGGACTCTAACTCAATATCTTACCCTCAAATATTAGCGTAAAAGGCCATAAACACATTAGGACTTCAGCAAAATTGCTGACACCTTTAAACGTTTTAGTTAACTTGTGCTATCAACAAATTATGACATATCATACCAAATTAATAATCAACAATACTAAAATCACATTATATGAACATCACCGAAATATGCGAACTATGTAACTATGCTGCTCCTCGAGATTGATAAAGTAGAAATTAATAGTACATGGTTTGATTAAAAGTTAGCCAACATAAATATATATTAATTCATAAAGTGACTCACTTAGTATTGGTTAGAACTTGATATACATTAGTATTAGTGGATATTGATGGTGGCAGTAACATAAGATACATGAATCAGCAGTTTCCCTTCACACAATATGTAACTTTCTAACAGATTGGACTCCCAACTATGAATCATATATACTTACCCGGTAACCCTAAATTAGGGATGAAACGTAAGAATATAAATAACCTTAATTAGGGATGAAACGTGAGAATATAAATAATGGTTAGAGACTCGTGCTGATAACGTGTTATAAAATAATAAAGAACAAAGAAGAAGAGTAGAGAGAATACAGAGAGTGATTCTTATTTCTTATCTTGAGGGATCTTGATGTGTAATTTACAATGAAGGAACCCTTCTATTTATAGGGAATATTTACTCCTAGTCTGAGTAAAAGACAGATGATTCAAATCCTAAAAGATATCAAAGTAGATCTTGATAGACATTCACTATAATGTAAATACATTTATAACAGTTGTTATCTATTATGAAGATTATTTATGTAATTTACTCCATTGGTCAGGGGAAATTTTGTTTGAAAATATATCACTCAATAGCGGAAGAAAATTTTTATGAAGTTATTTTATTTGGGGTCAAAACTTGTAAGTAACCTTATTTCGGGGCTATTTTTGTAGTTTTTTCATTTTTATATCTCTATTTACTAGATGGCCTGTCCTCGTGAGCATGGGCCTACGTCTACATTTTTTGTTCTATTTGCAGACTTCACATAAGTTTGAAGAAAATCATCAGATACATCCACATGATTAAAGAAATGGTTCAACACCATGAAAGCATGTCATAAAGAACACGCGAACTGGACATGAGAAAGTAGATTAACATTTTCAATAATTTAATAGCTAGTTGTTGTTATGTTAAAATATTTGCATAGTAAATTAACATAGAATTGAATTCTAAGAAAAATTAAAGACTAATATATTTGAATAAGACCTGCTAATCAGAAAAGCTATTAACAACAAAAGAAGTTAAAAACATCTATTTCTTGAACGACTAATTGACTGACTTAAGTTGTTCAATACTTTCACAAAACCTCCATCACCAAAGAAATCATCAAGTTAGTCACTGTAATAACTACACCATTCTTGGAATTGGATATGAAAGCATTAGGTAGTTCAAGATGAAAAATGTTGACTTCGACAAAAGTATGACACTTCAGTTTGTTTGATTTGTTTTGTTTTAACTGCATGTTACCATATACATTTAAGTTTGTACATTAAGAAAATATAACATGATCAAAGCTCTTTACCTTATGATATCATAATTTTTTAGAAGAAATAGAACAATCTGATAGCAAGTAATACAAAAAAAAAAAAAAAACAGAACAAGAAATAAGACATAAGTAACAATCAACCCCTTTTTTGTCAAGTATAATGTTGTTGAAATCAAAGAAGTTTCAAAAGTGAAAGAAATAACATCTGAAAGTGGCTAAGCTTTTTTTGTTTTCTTTATACATATCATTTCTTTAAAAAGGAAAAATAAAGACCTCTGATTTATCATAAAGAACTCATGCACTACTGATTTCAGCATGATTATTGAGATTGAAAAAATTACTAACCTCTCGGTTATTTTAACTCTTTGTGCAGAGTAGTTTGTCAGAACTTGAAGTCTTCTACTGCAAAAGTTGAGAAATATTTAAGCCAAAATTTAACGCATTATTTCATACAGGGAATGAAAAAAGTAACTGATAAAAGAAAGAACATGATAACTACAAAAAAACACAAAATTAGTCCTTACAGAAATTGACAAAAGTTACTAATTTGTAAATTTTAAGACTCTTATATTAGCTTCATCATAGTTATCTATATCCTCTTTGCTATCTTCTAAGATTGGATAAGAAAACATAAGAAAATCATCCACCTAAATCAAGCGTCGACCTAGATCAAAGAGACTAACAATAATTTGAGATGATGACAATGCAACTTATGCAAATGCATATTCATGGATCTAATTGTGTCTGGTGAATCTGTTTGAAGGGATAAAATAATATGATGGTCAACATTTCAAAAAATGTAGAATGATGAGTTCAATTTCTTGAAGCAAGTTGTTCTTAGCAATAATCATTCCTAATGCTTTATACATATTCAACATAGTATATAAGTGTTTCAAATGTTTAATATTGTTGTTATTGCTTCAAATGTCTAATATCGTTGTTATTGTCGGTTAATTAAGCCCATTTTAATAAGTTTTTATATTTCCTCTATCGGTTTGTCAACAAATAGATATTGAATCACATTCTTCACTCTACGTAACTTCTTTTTATTTTTTTGCAAAGGAGGCAGTTCTTACTCAGGAGAATCTCATAAAAAAAGGTAATAATCATATGCCTAGATGATTTCTATGTGGTGAGAAAGAAAAAATAGTTAACCATTTATTTTTGCATTGCAAGATAATAGGACAATTGTGAAAATTATTTTTGAACCTTAAAGGTGTATCATGGTGTATGCTAGGAAAGATACCGAAGTCGTATCAAGCTAGGATCTAGTTGGAATGTAAAAAAAGAGTAGAAGCAGATGAATAATTTTTTCGGCTAGCATTTGGTGGCCAATCCAAAAAGAAAGAAATTTCAGATGTTTTGAAAATATAGAAAATAGTGTGCAATAAATTAAGTTAAATTGTATCTTGATTTTATATTTTTGATGTAATCAGTTATGGTCAAATGATCCTATCTTTATTATTGATATTTTAGACTCATTATAGACATAGAATTATAAATTTCGATAGTACGTTTCTAATTTGGTTATGCACAACCTTGTTTTGAATCTATAAAAAGTTACCAGTTTCAAAAATTAAAAAAAAAAAACTTGAAAATCTATGTGATTCAACATGATAGGGAGGTATTATGTTTTTGCTTAATTTTCCATTTATATTCTTAATTTTTTAATATTTCTTACTACAAAGACCTCCATTGCATTGTTGTAGGTATTCAACAAAATAAAGGAGAAGGTCCGAAGAAACTACAGAGTGAATTTCGGATATCACGATTTGTCCAAATAAAGTAAAAAAGTAAAAAAGAAAATAACCTGAAGAGGATACAGGAGAAGAAAACCACAAGAGACAATAGGAAAAAAGAAAGTTCAGAGAACAGAAAGAGAGAAAGTGAAACAAATTTGTAGTGGATAAATTTTATTTGGAGTTGAGCCACGTGGCGACCCAACGAAGATAATATTTGAATTTGGGAGAATGAAGAGGGTCGTCTGATCAAAGCGTATGGACGATCGAGATGTATTTGATCGTCCAAATAACTCACACTTATTTAAAGGAATACTAATATATCTATTATTAATTGATATATAAGTGTGAATGAAGCTCCTGAAGTAGGTAGCTCATGATCGACATGTTTGCTTTAACTGCTTAAGTCGTCAAATTATATTGATATCCTAGTATGTTCACATAAAGCATGAATGATTACGAGTTTAGAAAATAAATGCTCACAAATGTTCAGTAGATCAAGAAAAAAAAAAGACCGCTCCCTTAACTATATTATTGATGTCGGACTTAAATCGATTCATTTGTTTAATTTCAATAAATAGAAAACTTAATTTGTGTGGAGATTGAGACTCACTGCGAAGGAGTGGTAGATCTTGCAAGTGATACTCCCTTCAATGGCCTCAAAAGCTACAACCAAAGATGAGAAAACACTACACTCTATCCGACCAAGGAGACTTCTAATAATGGATACTATGGGCCAAAGAACCAGAGGGAACTGAAAATAAAATCAGTATTGCAATCTTCAAAATCCATCCAAGCCTTTTGTTTCTGAAATGTGAAACAAACAACACAAATACTTCTATATCAAATATACAATATATGCATTTTATACATAAATATATCAAATTTTTCAATATCCACAACATGTAATATTCTCTTACAAATATTCTCGATCGATCTTTCTTATTCCTTCTGACACTTAGCTAGTTAAGACTTATGCTCCATGAGATAATGTCTTACCAGCTAACATAAAGATACCTGCAGTAAAAATATAAAAGAAATGAGGCCGATATAAAAAATAGTGTAATTATGTTTTTCTGAAGTTCGTTTTTTCATTTTTGACGAACTTTAATTTTTTCATCGAAGCACAATAACTAGCTGAAGGAGAATGATATGTCATAAATTTTAACAAAACACATACGAAACTGTTGTTTTGATAAATTGGGCTCCATATTCTTATCTGCTTTTATCATCTTTGAAATTTATTTATTTTTGAAAAGTGATTGTAAGAATTTTATAGGAAATGCAACACTAAGAGTGGTTAAAAAGCTCAACAATCAGTTCAATGCACTAAACACTGAAAGTCATTTTCATAATTTATCAATCATAGTGATAAATCATCTTGTTGTGACTTTTTCAAAATCTTCTATGCGAGATGTTTTGTGTACAAAATTATCTTTTACTTTAATGATGAATAATATCAAAGCTAACATTGTAATAATAATATCAAAATGATTTAACTTGAAAAAAAAAAATCTCAGTTAAACTTAACAAAAAAATGTAACAAGAATCATTGCATGTACAATGAACAAAGAAAAAGTGAGAAAAAAAGAGCAAATGCATATCCAAAAAAATCAAAGACATCGAAACTAAATCAAGACACCGATGAAAAACTACAAATAATTTGTACTCCAGAAGCGATCAAATTAAGATATCTAAATTGAGTATAAAAAAAATGAGAAAAACGCACCACTAGCGTAAAAACAGCTGAAGCAACAACAGAAAAGACAATCCAGCACAACGTTGTTAGAATAACCTGAAATGAAAGACTAAGCAAAGGATTTTCAAGCATAGTGAAAAGGGTAAAAATTATAGCTGTAAAGGAGAGATTTGGGGCTAAAGAGAAATAGAGAAATGGTAAATGTCGAAGTGAAGGAAAGAAGGTAATGAAAGGGACAACGAAAATTAGGTGGGCGCTCAAAAAAATAACACGTAAGAATATGAAAAATGTGAAATTACAAGGATAACCTTGATCATCCATAAGGCCTTCACTTATTAATTAGTAGTAATAAGAATCCTAACTCCTAAATAAGAAAAAATAATATACAATATTAATTGATTTGAAAGACCTAAATTACATAACTCGAATAAAAAAAAAAAATTAATACATAATTTTAGTTAGTTTCAAATACCTAAATATTAGAAAAATAATTAAATTACTTAAATTTTTTACCAAACTAAACAAATAAGACAAATTTAATAACTTATTTAGTTGATTTTTATTTATTATTTGTCAATATTAAAATTATAATAAGTTTTATACTTATTTTATTATTCTTTTTTTCCTTTTGAACTTATCTGAATTTCGACTTCTTCTAGGAAATTAGTAACTAACGTATAAATATTTCCTTTTTAGCCAAAAAAGCTGTGTATTCTTATCCAATTTTTCCTATTCTTCTTATCCCCATCATATTTTAGTACTCCATAATTATTAATTTTTTTAATAATCTTTATCATATATTTTAAAACTTCTTAATTTTAACACTTGTCATATATTTTAGAATTCCTTATTTCAAAAAATAATAAGTATAATAAAATAATAATTTAAGAAAAAGTGAAAAGATTATTTTGTCAAAAATAATTTATTTTAATGAAAAATAAAAAATTTAAATCACTTTTATAAGGGTCTTCACACTTTAATATATTAGAGATTAGAGATTATTAAAAATCCCCGATTAGTACACACTAATACGTCACATTCTTTCGAATACATCACTAAATTATAACATCATATTTTTTCACATATATCACATAATTTTACACGATTACATTGCATTCTTCAATGTTGTATCCTAGATTTTAAGAAAATAAAAAATTTATGTAACTATTAAAAAATGTTGGGATTTTAAATAGTTATAGTAAATTAAATTGTGGTAAGATGTAATCTTTCCTTTAAGAAAAGGTTGCATACATCGATAGCCCAATTTGAATACCCGAATTATGACTCCAATTAAGCATATAAACACATGATATAATGTATTCATTTTTAAAATCTTTTTATGCATATTTTCAAGTGTTGATTATATAGATGAGTTAATTACGCATAAAAATGTCTTATGCTTAAATTATACGCATCAATATTAATTAAAATATATATGAGATTTAGGACATTTTGAGTTGGTTTTAACATCCAATCCATGTGATAGCATATCCATCTTTCAAATCATTGTTTAAACCCCTACGAAGACTTCAAATCTTTTAACAATCTTACTATTGAGCCGTAATTTTATTGACCTTCTGGTTTCTATGCTTCGATCAACCTATGTAACATGTGTTTACCATGGAATTACAATCATTGCTCTAACTCAAAATTTTGTGATTAATAATTATTTGAAGGAATAAATGAAAATTAGATTTGGAATAGGATTAGTATATATATTGTCAACATAAATTCATTATTATTATTAATCAAAGGCGTTAAAAGTTCGGCAATGGTGAATCTGCAGTTGAATTTGAAGAGTTCAAATTCCTTTTCATGCTTTTCTACTTTTAATTGTTTCAAGAAGTAATAGGTAGGATTTAAATGCGATTTAAAAACTTTTTGATTAAGTAGTTTGGGAATTGTAATTGGAAAGGAGAATTTGATTAAAATTATACTTTCAGCGGTGATATTTTTAATTTTACCAAAGAAAATATTTAGGTTTTTAGTTGAATTTCAAGTCTTAGATATTAGGCAAAGGTAGAATTACAATTTGATCCAATATGATATTAAGTTTTAGAGAAAATTTCATCTTAAAAAGGTATAAAAGTCGTTCAACATTTGAAGGATATTGTGGTTAATCAATGTTGTTATTCATGTTTTTATAATAAATTATAGATATAAATATAGATATAGATATAAAAAGTGGACAAGTAAAGTCAATAGAGGGAGTATTAAAATAAATTACGCTCTCCTCGTTTAAGTGACACACTTTTTCTTGTTTGTCGATCTAAAAAAAGAAGAGTGAAGTGTCAAAAATAAATTTAAATTATTCTCTTTTTTTTAGTTTCATACCTAAATTATTGAGGGTGGAAGAAACACAACTAAAATATCACTCATTAGTTTGAGAAACACACTTCAGAATAAAAATTAATTAAATACATTTTAAGAATGAGAAAAGTAATGTGTTAGCAATCAAGAGTAAAAATATGCCAAGTGGACTTTTTTTAATGGTTAGACACACCTAAAGAGCATGTAAATAAATATTTGATCTAGTCAGCTTTTAGGTATGTTTCTCAAACTAATAAGTGATAGTGTTTTTCAAACTAAAAGTGATAGTTTAAGTGTGTTTCCCCCTCCCCTCAATTAATTTAGGTGTGAAACTAAAAAAAATAGAATAGTTTAAGTGTGTTATTAATATGTTATTAAAAAAATCTTTTCAATATTTAACAGTAATTAATTTTAAACTTCTTCATTTATTTATAATAAAATAATTTATAATCATATAAGCATTTTATAATTTATTTAAAATCACAAGTTTAAAAATTACTCCTTCCTTGTAGGTGTGATATTTGGATATGAAGAACGAAGACAAGATGAAACTAAAGGTGCTTAGATAGGAAGAAACTAGAAAGTCAGTCAATAACTAGAGTCAGCGCTAATATAAGGTACTCTTTTTCATTTTGTGTGATATAATTTATTTTCGACGGAATACGTATACATGGGAATACGTATACATGCCTCTGAACTATTTCACTTTTCTCGTATAGGCACCTCAATTAAGTCAGGTACATATTAAATTCTTTACTCCTTCATAAATTGTTTCAATTGAACCCAATTTGCTGACATGGCAAAAAATATGAACTGTGTGTAATACACACGCTGATGATGTGGCAAAGTGGCGAATTAAATAACAACATGTATCATTTTAATTTAAAATAATTATAAAAATAATTTTTAATAAAATTAAATCTAAATTAAAAATAAATAAACTAATTAACCCTCCCCCCACCCCCACCTCCAGCCCTTCTCTTCCAAACACCCCTACCCCTTCAACGATTGAAAACCCCCAGCCCCCCTTCCCCCTCCTCTTCCAAACACCCCTCCCCCTTCGTCGATTGAAACCCCTCCCCCAGCCCCCTTCCCCACCCCCAGCAGCCTTCTCTTCCAAACAACCCCCTTCGTCGATTGATCCCCCCCCCCCCCCCCAAGCCCCCTTCGTGGATTGAACAAGAAAGTGAAAAAAAAAATGTATCTTATTAAGGAAAACTGATGGTTATTTTTTTTATTGCTTCAATGTATTTTTTAAAGAAGTCATTAATGGAGAAGAAGATACCGAGAAGTCATTAATTATGGGTTCTCACTCAATTTATATATGAATGATTTTTAAAGAAGCCATTAATGGTGAAGAAGATATGGAGAAGAAGAAGATGCTTATTTCTTTTTTTTTTTATTTCCTTATAATGTGTTTTTTTAATTGGTTGGGGGTTTTTATGTTTAATTTTGTTGATTAATTATGCTTTGTCCACTCAACTTATATGGGAATGATTTTTTAAGAAGTCATTGATGGAGAGAAGATATGGAGAAGAAGATGATGGTTATTTTCTTCTTTTTTAAAAAAAAATTCTTTAATGTATTTTTTTTAATTAGTTGGAATTGCTTATGTTTAATTTTTTTAATTAAAAATGGTTTCTCACTCTCCTTTAGAAGAGTGCATTACACATGTCATGCCATGTCAGCGCCACGTCAGCAATTGGGCTCAATTGACATATTTTGTGAAGGAGCCAAAGGTCCAATAAGTAGATGATTTAATTGAGGTGTCTATGCGGAAAAAGTAAAATAGTTAAGGGGCTTGTATATGTATTTTTAATCTGTCTCAAAATTATATATTAATTTAAAATAATTAGAAAAAGTTTTAATTTATCCTAAAAGTATGTCATGTTACGATAATTTAAAAAATGTAACTCTAACATTTTATTTTTATTCTTAGTGAAATGATTTACAATCAGACAAATATTCAAAAATCAATATAGATCACAAATATAATTTTTTTTATTTTTTTTATTTTTTTTTAAATATCATGTCAAGGTTAAATGATGATATTAAAATGAAACAAAAGAAGTAATTTATCCGCAATTTCCCTTTAATTTGGGAATGAACTTGAAATCCATGAAAAGGATGATGTCACCATTTGGATTTTACATCTCTCTATGCTTTCGGTTGAAACAAATTCTCCTCCTAATTAATCATATTATATTCTAGTCAAATCGTCTGAAATTTTCCCTTCTAATTTTTCATTCCATTGGTAGATCAAGTATACATGACTAATCTACACAATATACATAACAAGCGATGCATCACATCCTATTCTTGGATAATTAGACTTGATTTGGAATCTCAATAAGTTCGTTAGAGTAATCAAAACATTATCTTATTCTCTTCTTCTTATTTTTTTTTTATATTTATTTAATAAGAGAGACTTGAGAAGCTAAGCAACTTGTTTTCTTCAGCAAACGTATTTTATTTTAAAAAAAATATTTTACTTAATTTAATTATTTATGTGTTCTCAAAAAAAAGAGGAAGAGATTGTACAATATCTCCGAAAGTGTGTGATTTAGTACATTGAATGCCTCTGGTATTTCCGCAAATTTTGTAACTGCTTTGAGGCAAAACTTGATAATTGATGAAGAAAAATGCTTCAATTATGAACATTTCAGAGGGCAGAGGCACCCAGGTTTTCGAGAAAAAAATAGGGTAAAGGACAGAAACGGCCCTTCAAATTAAATTATTTTCTTGAAAATGGTCATGAAATTTAAATTTCACTTTCTAACCATTTTAATTTACTGACTGGCTCTATACCTTTTTACACAACTTTTATACAGGTTTTATACAAATCTTATACATAAATATTCTATACAAAAATTATACAGTTTTGATACATAATTTATATAATAACTGTATATTTGCACTTTAAATTAAACTATTTCCTTGAAAATGACCATGGAATTTAAATTCCACTTTGTAGCCATTTTAATTTACTGACTGGTTCTATATCATTTTTACACAACTTTTATACAGGTTTTATACAAATCTTATACATAAATATTCTATATGACAATTATACAGTTTTGATACATAATTTATATAATAACTGTACTTTTTTTACACATTTTATAGAACAATTATATAATTTGTATACACTTTCTATATATTGTACATATACATATTTGATAGAACTATACAATTTCTATACATATATCTTATATAGATTCATATTCTATTTAATAATTATATCTTTTATATATAATTTAATTATTATTTCTAAACAATAAAAAAAAAGCAAAATATTTGATCAATTTAAAAATTTATAGTAAAAAAAAAATTGAAATATTTTTAAAAGGGCTGAATTACCCAAGTTGAATATTGTATCAGTATTGTATATAGACTGTATCAGTATCGTATATGGACTGTCTATGGACTACGTGAATCAAAATGACCTAAATTGGAAAAGATTAGGAAATGGTCATAAAATGACATTTCTTTAACCGACTGGACATTATTTGTCCAAATGTCAAACTTGGACTATAATTGGACTATTATTTTTAAAAAAAATCATAGATTGTCCTTTTCTCAAAAAAATATGAGATGATTTCAGTGGGGCCGAGGCACACAGGTTTTCAAGAAAAAAAAAATGAGATGATTTACTAAAACACAAATCTATATAACTTATTTTAGATCAAAAATTTAAAATCATTTGGTCAACACCATTTAAAATTTAGCAGAGTTAATAATATTTCTCTAGTATTTATTTTACACTCAATGAGATGATTTACTGCCATACAAATATATATATTTTTTAAAATCAAAAATTTAAAATCATTTAATCAAATACCGTTTGAAAAAAAAAAATTATGAACAAATATTAATATTAGGCCCGGACTTTTTGTTACTAGTATTACTTAAAGGAAAAACTACATAGAGTAGTATACTTAAGTATTAAATTACAAAAAATAGCAACACTTATATCAAATTACACTGTGTAGCAATAATAACATTATTTTAATAGTGGTCCCCTACTTTTGCCGCCTAAGAGAAGTTACCGTGAGTATTTTCCTCTTTTCACGCTTTCTTCTTCTCTTTCCTTAATTTAAAATATCTTTTCTTTTTTTACGCCATTATCACTGAGTTTTCGCTTTCAATTTTTTTTCCTTTCGCACGATTCTAGCATGATCTGATAAGAATTGTGTTCCTCTATTTCAGGTAACTATTTAATTCAATTATTGCATGTTAGCGGTTTTTTTTCCTATTGTATTACATTAGCAAATCCGATTTTAGGGTTTTTATGCTCTAATGGCTGAACATACACCAAAATCACAAAAAAATAGTGGTATACGAACTAATAATTTGGTGTCTGATTATGCACCATCTTTTAGTCTTGGTTTAACTCAATAAGATGTAGTTAAAATTATTTCAAATCCTATACAGTCGATGAAATCTGGGAGTTCGAAGGAGATTAGGTCCAAGTTTCGCAACGATCTGATGAAGATAACTGAAATTTAAAAAAAAAAACGGATGAAGAAAACTCCTTCTCCAAAAGAACATAAAATAAAAAAAATATGAGAAGAAAAGGAAAGCCAAATAAATTGAAGAATTAAGTAAGGTTGATGACGATGTTTAGAACTCTTCTGCTGATGAACCTGAAGAAGACATTGAGGAAGAGGTATTTTTTTGTTGTAAATATTTTTTTCATTATTTACTGTTATGTATTTATTGTTCTAAGTAAAGATGTTATCAAAGTTGGGAATTATATGTATTTATCAAGCAGTTAATATACATTTTATGTTCTGCTGATATTTATTTATGGGGATTGTAGCAAGTTGATTTGTGAAGATGATAGTTTAAATATATTTTTTTGATTAACTTGTATTTTTTTGTAACTTTTTGGGAAGCTGCCATATTTATTTGTAGTTTTGTATATTAGATGAATTTGATAAGTTGCATGTATGGAAAATATATTGTTATATGAACTACTCATGAAGAGTTATTTGGCTATATGTATTTTTAGTATAATTGATATGTATTTTTAGTATTGGTTGTATTTTTGTTTTGATCAAAATACATATGCAGGTTATATGTATTTTTTTGCTGATTTGATTGTGTTTTGTTGTTTTTTTACAGTTTAATAAGGTCTAGTTTTAATATGTACTTTATGTTCTACTAATATGTATTTAGGGGTTGGAGTGAGCTGATTTGTTATTAACATTTGTTAGGTTTAATATACATTTTAAGGTATAAGGTAGCATTTGTATTTTTATACATACACATCAGATATCATATGTATTTTGCTTTAGTGATGATTTTGTATTTTTTCTGTTCAAAATACATATGAATGTTATATGTATTATTTTGGTTAATTACATAGGTGATTGTTTTTGAATTTTTTTACAGTTTAAGAAGTTGTAATTTTACTCTGTATATGTGCTGCGAGAGGAAATATTCATTGTAAGAAATCTTTCAAGATTTGCACCACATATGTGCTCGTACAGTGATAATGATATCGATGGAAGTATACGGGCCATATTTAACAAGGAACAGCATAAAAAGTTTTGCGACAATATCATTTTTGGTTATTTCATGAAGAAGAAGCATTGTGTAGTTCAAACACAATTGTGCAGATGTGTTATGTCGCTCGAGATAAAGGGTAGTTCTTCTTCTACAATAGTCATTCGGGCTAATGATACTTCTCTTTATTTTACTCCTAGAAAATTTCCTTTCTTTACTGGATTGAATTGTGTCTCTAATAGGTACGATCTTATTTTTGATGAGGATATATCAAACAGGATTGTTGAGAAGTATTTCAATGGTGCAGAATTTATACAAAAAAATAACTATTTTTAGCATTCACGGACAAAGTTTGGGGGGAGAACAATGATGAGGATGATGAGAAGTTTGCAATTCTGTATTTCCTGCATACTTTTTTGTTATTTAATGTTGATATTGTGGTTATACCCCGACTTCATTTTGATTTGGTAGAAAGTGAAAGATGTAAGAATCTTTCATGGGTACTTTATCATTTGATGATATAGCGAGAAGTTTGAACAACAGGTTAGAAGCTGGTGGAAAATTTTATTTGATACAGGGAATGCCACTGGCTATTCAAGTGTGGTTTTACGAGTGTTGTTCAAATGTCTCACGAAAGATTGAATCGAAGGTTGATAATTGAATTTCTTGATTATTAAATTGAAAGACAAATGCACCTCGATCACGTTTGAGTATTTGATGAATGCTATGTTTAATAATGATGGCAAGGTTTGTTATTAATAAATACATATGTATTAATATGTATTTTATAGTCTACACATATACATTTGATTTTCGATTGTTTAACAGATACTTTAAGATATTTTATCTACATTCCTAGATTGTATTTAAGAACATAGAGCCAACTCAAAGGAAATTGACAAAGTTTCAAATACCAAAAAAGGATGTACTTGAAGATGAACGTTCAGTTGATTCGGATGATGACTTTCAGGATCCACCACCAAAACAGATCAATGAACATTCAAAAAAGAAACGAAAGATTGATTCATCAACCCCAGCAGTGAAGAAACCGTTAAGAAAAAAATCACACAATATTGTTGATGAGCATACCCAAAAGAGGACACCAGCTCCTCGTGCTGCAAAGGTTACTGGAATGAAGACACCAATTTTCAAGCCAATTCAAACACAACAGGCAACTCCTTAAAAAATCAAGAAAGTGAAGCAAACAACTAGGGTTATTTTTCCTTCGATCCATTCAAATCTAGGGAGTGCTATAGAGGAAGAAGCCGTGTCAAAATTAGAGAGTCCTGTAGAAGAAGAAGTTGTTACTTCTAAAAGAGTTTTTGATGCATTTCGCGATGAGGCAAGTTTTTTGTCAAATACTTGTTTACATTAAAAAAAATTGTTTATTGATTTTGTATGAAAACAGGTTCGTCGAGAATTTAAAGGAATTCGTAGACTAGTGAAAAAAAATTCAATCTGATATTGAAAGCAATTGAACAAAGTAAGGTAAAATTTTTATTTATTACAATATTCTTTAAAAAAACTTATTTGATTTGAATATGTATTCTTAGTGGATTGACTTATACAAATACAACATATTTGTCAAATAACTCGTTACATAATTATACATATATCTTGTAGGAACAGTTTGCAGATAAAGAAGCTGAACAA
>NC_061113.1:194679754-194700426 GCF_002878395.1 Capsicum annuum
AAATACATATGAGGTAAATCAAACTTTCAAATTTTGAATAGAATTAAAGATTCATTTTAGTATTTTATGTAGTTTTATTTTTTGCTGTGAGATTTAGTTAAAAAATACATATGCAGTGTTCATATTTTACAACAAAAATACAAATGCATTATGCATCATATGTAGTGTACATATGTATTTTTGAGAATGTTGTTATAATAATATGTATTTTTAGGTTGATTGCAAATATTATAATCTGTAAAATAGTGTGTTTTTAGTTTTGTATATTAATATGTATTTTTTAAATTGTTGTTTATAGCAATATGTATTATGTATTTTTAGTGGGTTTGTATATACATATTCATTTTCAAAAAAAAAGATATGCATATTCAGTGAACTCAAGTATTAATAATTAATTGAATTTGTATTTGTATTTGTATTTGTAGCAACAATATAAAGATAAAGATCCTGATCTCCAACATATGGATTATGCTGGTGTCGAAACATCACCACAACGATTTAGTTCAAATGTCGATCAGAAATTGGGTAAAAGTTTGAATGGTACAAAGGTAAATAATTAACTTACATAGGTTTATTCATTTAAATGCACATATGTATTTTTGTATTTATAGTTATATGTTATTTTATATATATCTATATAAACAGATACAATTGAATTTATTTGATGTTCTTTTAATTTTTTTTACTTGTTTACAAGGGGTGCACTGATTTACATTCAGATAAAACAAACGTTGAAACTGATTCTCAATATTTAATCCCTAATGAGCTTCTCTGAAGTATAAATTTGGGTTACATACATTCTGAGAAGGTTGTTCAACATGATTGTCGAGTATGTATAATGAATTTAACTTTGACTTTATGTGGTGTAATAATTCAGAGGACAATTATCTTTTTTTTTTAATTATGTTTTGCAGACCAGTGATGAAAAAATGGATGAAATAATTTTGTCTGATTCGCAATTTGCAATCCCAGATGAGATGTTATCGAGTCTAAATGCTTATCGGAGACAAAGCATCATCATACATCCATCGACAAACCATGAAGAAAAATCTACTAATGAAAATTTGAATGATAAAAAGTCCGAGACTGTTGTCGAAGATCATTGTCTAGTATGTATAATAAACATATTTTTGAGGTTATGTGGGTTATATTGGATAGAACAAACTAATCTTCTTTTCATTTCTTGTAGACGAACAAAGAGAACGCTGCATTGAGTTCAAAATCATTGGTGCATGGAGAGGTTGAACTTGGTATAGAGGAACAACTTAGGACACCTCCTACAACACAAGAACTAATCACTGATGAACAAAGGGATGAACCAGTTTGGCCTAATTCACAAAACACAATCTCTGATGAGTTGCTACCTAGTCTGAATGTCTACAGTAGAAAAAGTCTTATCATTCATCCCGTCGCTAATCGTGAACTTCAAGCTCCCATAAAAAAGTTAAGGATTAGGCGACCATCCAAATTCAAGGAGTCGCCATACACGATTAAATTTAATTCAACAGCCGGTAAGTACACTAAGTTATATATTTTTTTTAATGTAATATGTTTTGGAAATACGTTTTTATTAATTACATTTTTGTATTCTATAATTATATAGAAAGCTCAGTAGGACAAATACGTATATTCCTCCAGAAACATCCATTTGTTTATCACCCCATTGATAGGATAGTGGATACGAAGATTGTCAAGAAATTCATGGACTGAATTTCTGTCGACCTTCTAAAAGATCATGCTAAAAGATATTTCTTTTGAATTGTTTCAAATTATTTTTTTTATTTCCATTATGTTTTCATGATTTACCATATACTGAAAAAAAATAGGAAGAAAAAAGTGAAACATTACAAGAGGGAAAAATTAGCATTTCAATTATGCATTTCAAAATTGAGACTGTTGAAGATAAAAATTGATTCGACACTATGGAGTTTCCTGATCAGTCATGGACAGACACGGTTAGTATATTATTTTAATAATTTTTTATTTATAATTGTAACATTACTTAAAATACATATTATGTTACCTGCAAATACATATGGTGGTACACATGTATTTTAACTATGTTTTTATCAGTTTAAATATGTAGTATTAAAAATACATATATAATTTATTAATATACATATGAAGTATTCTATTAAATCACATACCGCTGCATAACTTTTTTGTTACATTGTTTATATATAAGTATAGTTTAAAATAAAATTATACATACACGGATCTTAGACATTAAACTGAAAAATGCATATGTGTTAGAGCATGTGGAGTTTTGATGATAGATATGAGAATGAAACATATGGTAAAAACTGTTCCATCCAACTGAACCTAGGTTAGCTGCAGATAAGTTATTGATATGATGACCTGGCGTACAAACAGAAGTGGATAATATTTATCACATTAGAAGTTGAGTTGAAAAAGAAGACTTGCAGAGGTTGAGTTGAAAAAGAAGAAGTGCAGAAGTTGAGTTGAACAAGAAGTCTTGAAGAAAGAGAAAAGAGGAATCCTATTGAAAGAAGAAGAGAGAGGCGGCAACAAGTAGCAGAAAACTATCTAGAGTCCTATTGAATATAGAAGTTAATATCAATTGAAGGACTCCATGAGGTGGGTACTTAAATACAAGAAACGAATTCAAAAGGATGCATTCAAGCACTGAAAAGTATATCAACAATCAACATATCAATTCTCATACTTGAAGAATAACCTAATCTCTTACTTAGAAAATTGTAGATTTGTGTAGTGAGTAGGTTCTTTGAGTTGTAATGAGTCAATGTTCTAGTCTGAGTAATCTATAAACTGAGTTAGGAATTGTGTCTTCAAATTTGGGAACTCGAAGACTTGGAAATACTTATCAAGGAAAATTTGTATTTTTATAGTGATAAGAGTTAGAAGTTTTAATTCCTAGTTAACAATAAGTCTTGTAATTCTGTTGATTGTTGAGGCTCAAGTACTGTAATGAAGTTGGGTTAAATCCTGTAGAGGTACAGGTCATGATTTTTTACACCATTCTTGAGCAGGGTGTTTTCCACGAAAAAACACTGTGTTCAGTATTTACTTCTGTGAACCACATTTACTTACTTGCTCCACAGATAAGCAATTAGTAGGGCTCATACTTTAACAAGTGGTATCAGAGTGAGGTTGTCTTAAATAAGGCTAGTACATAAGAAAAGATCAATATGATAAATTTCACACCTCCTACTGGTCACAGTGAAGGTCAGTCAACTACTAGACCTCTACTTTTTTATGGCTCTCACTTTATCTGGTAAAAAGCAAGGATGGAGATGTTTATTCAAGGGGAAGATTATGAATTATGGAACAAGATTACTGATGGTCCCACTATTCCAATGAAGATGGTTGATGGTGAATAAGTCAAGAAAGTAAGGAGTGAATTTACTCTTGATGACTTGTTGGCATTGAAGAAAAATGCAAAGGCCAAGAACATCTTGGTCTGTGACTAGGACCTGCTGAATACAATAGGGTATCTACCTGCACTACTGCTAAGAAAATTTGGGACGCACTGTTAAATGCTCATGAAGGCACGTCTCAAGTAAGAAAATTCAGGATCTCTCTTCTTTTCACTGAGTATTCAAAATGAAGGAAAATGAAACATTGCATGAAATGATGACAAGGCTTACCATTTTAACAAATGAGCTGACTTCCTTAGGAAAAGTTATCTCTGAGGAAGAACAAGTTGAAAAGGTCCTGAGGGTATTACCCAAATCAAAATGGAATGTCAAGGTAGTGCAATCAGGGAGAATAATAAGGATCTTGAAGGTATGACTCTGGATGAACTAGTAGGGAACTTAAGGACTTATGAAATAGAAGTTGATGGAGTCAAAGAATGAGCAGATCCTGAGAAAATCTTAGCATTGAAAGCTTCTGATAGTGATAAGGAATTTGAACTTGATAAAGAGCAAGTTGCCTTCATAACTAAGAACTTCAGTGAATTCTTTAAAAAGAAGAAGGGAACAGGTACTAAGAAACATTCCAATGACAATCCAAATGGGTGCTACAAATTTGGAAAAAATGATCATCATACTAGGGACTGTTCAGTCTGGGAAATAGAATGGAAAAAAAAGGGCTGAAAAGGAGCTGAAGGCAAAAAGAAAGGAGGAGCATGCAATGATAGCAGCCTGGGGATCTGATTCAGATGAAGATGAAGTTAATGAAACTGCATTCATGTCCCTTGGGGATTCAGATCTAGATGAAGAAGATGAGGATTCTGAGGTAAGTATACTTGAATTCAAAGAAAAATTAAAATTGTTCTCAAAGCCAAAACTTATTTCCTTGATGAGTGCATTGATTGATGATTTTCACGAGTTAACCTCTAATAGGGATGAATTATTCAACATTCTAGCAAGTCTTAAATTTAATCTCATCAATTTAAAGGCTTGCTTCGATACAGTTGACAAAGAAAATTATAGTCTCAAGAAACAGGTTGCAGAACTTGAGATTTCAAATAACAATCTTAGGTCTGAAGTTCTTAAATTAACTCTCACTGAAAATAGGAAGAAGGCCATAAGTAAAGAATAAGAAGATGCTGAACTTGAGCTTGTTAAATACAAACAAGAATGCCATGATTTAACTGAAAAAATGAATAAGTTGAGTCAGGAAATCACTAAACTAAAATTGGATCTTGAAAGGGCAAACAGGTGGACAAACTCCTCTAGAATTATTCATAAATTAAGTGAGAAAAATTTTAATAAAAAGGCAGGTTTGGATTCCACAAAAGTTTTGATGATCCATAAAATTTATCTTGCATTTGTGGAAACCTTAGACATCCCACCACTGAATGTCTAGTAGCTACAAAAATTAGATTAAACAGTCAAAATCTAGTTAACAGATCTTTTCAAACCAAAAGGAACAAAACCAGTTCTAGTCAGAGAAACAAGTTGCATTACGTGTTGCCTACATGGACTAAGAGAATTTTAATTCATATTTTCACTCATAAAACATGACCCCAGCTTGTCTGGGTTCCTAAGGCTAACCTTTGAATTCTTTTTGCAGGAGAAAGTGAAAGGATGCAAAAGGCACTGGTATTTAGACAATGCTTGCTCAAAACACATGACTGGGGATAAGAAAAAGTTCTTTTTACTCTCTAAAATAAATAGAGGAGGAGCGTCCTTTGGTGATGGAAAAAAGGAATCATAACTGAAATTAGAAAGATTGGCTCTTCAGAGTCAAAAGCATTGGAGGATGTCTATCTTGTAGAAGGATTGAAGCATAATCTATTGAGCATTTCACAGTTGTGTGATAAAGGTAATAAAGTTGTTTTTATAGCTGCAGGAGTCAAGGTAAAAAAGATGGATGCTAAAGAGGTTGTGCTCACTGCAAGGAGATATAAAAATGTATACAAAGCTAACGTCATGGCATTGCCAGGACCTGAACTGACTTATCTGAGTGCTATAGAAAATGATCCCCTCCTTTGGCACAGAAGACTTGGTGATGCAAGTCTGAAACAACTAAACATACTTTTATCCAAAGACATGGTATTAGGATTACCCAAGACCAAGTTTAAGGAAGAAAAGCTATGTAGTGCATGTGTAAGGGGGAAGCAGGTAAGGTCCTCTTTTAAATCCAAGAACCATATTAGAACAACTAAGTACCTTGACCTGGTTTATATAGACTTATGTGGACCCATGAGACTTTAAAGCGGGGGTGGAAAAAAGGTATGTGTTTGTAATTGTTGATGACTATTCCAGGTTTACTTGGACTTTGTTTTTAGCCTCTAAAGAAGATGCCTTTGATGTCTTTGAAATCTTCATTAAGAAGATTGTAAAGAAATTAGGTACTTTATTAGTTTCCATAAGGTCTGACCATGGTTCAGAATTTGAGAATGTAAAATTCTTAAATTACTATTCAACAAATGGTAAAGATCACAACTTCTCAGCTCCTAGAATACCACAACAAAATTGAATGGTGGAGAGGAAAAACAGAACTTTGGAAGATATGGCTAGAACAATGATGATTGCAACAAATGTTACTAAAAACCTTTGGGCTGAGGCAATAAGTACTGAAGCATATATCATAAATAGATGCATAATCAGACCTTTGTTAGAGAAGACTCCCTATGAATTACTAAAAGGAAGAAAGCCTAACATCTCTCACTTTAGAATTTTTGGATGTAAATGTTTCATACATAATAATGAAAAGGATAATTTGGGAAAATTTGATGCTAAAAGTGATGAGGGAATCTTCTTAGGATATTCACTCAATATTAAAACATATAGGATTTTAAACAATAGAACAAACTGTATTAAAGAAAGCATGCATGTGATCTTTGATGAATCCTGTGTTAAGACTAACCTTCAGGAAGAAAATGATGTTGAGGAATAGGTTGCACAACCCATTTCATTGACTGAAGCTATCAAACTTGGAGGCACTTCAATAGGGGGAACTGAAACTAAAGACACAGTGACAGGGGGAACTGAGCCATCAACTACCACAGATCAAAATGTTGTCAATGATCCTAGTGGCTCACTAGGCTTGATTCCAAAAGGGTATAAATATCAAGGATAACATCCCATAGAAAATGTTCTCACTGAACTCACCTCTGGGATTACTACAAGATCTGGACTGAGAAGTATGCATGCTTTCAAGGCATTCCTATCAGAAATAGAGCCAAAGAAGATAACTGAAGCATTGCTTGATGTTGATTGGATCGTAGCTATGCAAGAAAAATTGAACCGATTTGAAAGAAGAAAAGTATGACACTTGGTTCCATTCCAAAAGATAGATTAGTAATTGAAACTAAGTGGGTGTACAGAAACAAAATTGATGAGCATGGAACAGTCACAAGAAACAAGGCAAGGTTGGTGGTCCAAGGATATAACCAAGAGGAAGAAATCGACTTTCATGAGACTTTTGCTCCTGTAGCGAAATTGGAAGCTATAAAATTACTTGTTGCATTTGCTACCTACAAGGAGTTTATACTATATCAGATGGATGTGAAGAGTGCATTTTTGAATGGGTTTATCAAAGAGGAGGTTTATGTCAAGCAACCCCCAGGATTCGAAAGAAAAGATTTTCCTGATCATGTGTATAAATTGGATAAAGCTTTGTATGGGCTGAAACAAGCACCTAGTGCTTGGTATTAAAGGTTGTCAAAGTTTCTATTGGAGAATGGTCATTCCAGAGGTAAAATTGATAATACCCTGTTCTTAAAAACCAATGAAAAGGATTTGTTAGTTGTGCAGGTATATGTGGATGACATTATATTTGGATCAACTAATATGAATATGACTCATGAATTTGCAAAACTCATGAGCAGTGAATTTGAGATGAGCATGATGGGAGAACTAAATTAATTTTTGGGTTTACAAATAAGAAAATCAGCATCAGGGACAATGATCCACCAACAGAAGTATGTCAAAGATCTTCTCAAAAGATTTTCCATGGAAGAAGCAAAGGACATCAGTACTCCTATTGCCACTGCCATAAAGCTGGACATGGACGAAACAGGTTCAGATGTAGAGCAAAAAAATATATAGAGGTATGATAGGGTCACTCTTATACCTCACTATATTATGTTTAGTGTAAGGCTATGTGCCAGGTTTCAAGATAAGCCTAAGGAATCACATCTAAAATCAGTGAAAAGAATCTTTAGATACTTGAAAGGAACAAGTAATCTTGGATTATGGTATCCCAAAGGTAGTAACTTTGATTTGGTAGGATATTCTGATGTTGATTATGCAGGATATCTAGTGGACAGGAAAAACACTACAGGTATGGCATACTTCTTGGGATCACTTTTAATTACCTAGTCCACAAAGAAGCAAAATTCAGTTGCTTTGTCCACTGCTGAGGCTGAATATATAGCTGCTGGGTCTTGTTGTGCTCAGTTGTTGTGGATTAAACAAAAACTTATGGATTTTGGTATAGATGTTGGTTGCTTTCTCATTTTTTGTGATAATACAAGTGCCATTAACATAGCTAAAAATCTTGTTCAATATAAAAGAACCAAGCATATTGATATTAGACATCACTTTCTTAGAGATAATGTTGAAAAAGGTCATGTATCAATTATGTTTTGTTCAACTGAGAAACAAATTGCTGACATATTTACTAAGGCCTTGAGTAGAGAACATTTTGAAAGAAACAGTTTAGCTTTGGGGATGATTAAAATTGTATAAATCTCCCCTAATGATTAATTAGAAAAGACTGTACTTAAGTGGTAGTTGATTACTTCAGTCTTACACATTTAGTTGTGTATCCTAATTCTAAGGTTTTAGAGTAAATTAACTCAGTCATGTGTTGATTCTGCAGATAGGAAGAGCTATCAAAGCAAATTTTAACCATTGTTTACACAGTTCAGGTATGATTTTCACTTGTTCATGATTGCATAAGAGAGAAATAAGTTTTCTACTTGGTCCCTTTTGTTATACTTAAACCACCAAAAATCCAAAAGTCATCTGCCTTAAAAAGCTGCCAGCCCTTTCCTATCAGTTCAGACCCCTTCATCATTACGTTTTTATCCAAATCCTTTCCTCACACGATTCAACTTCCTCCAAATCCTTCTTAAATATGTATCCTTTTTCCCTCCCCTTCTTATTCTATCTACACCTTCTTTACAATAACACAAAAAAATTTTGACCTATCAGCCATGGATTTTTTATCTTCTTTAACTGACTCCACCACAACACTTTTACCTCCATTGTCATCCACCCAAAAATCACCTTACCTCCATTAATTCCTCCTCAAATCACCCAAAAATTCTCTGATTTTGCTACATTCAGAAACTTTCCAAATCCTTTTACATATTTTTCTCCAAATACCTCATTTCATTCCAACCCGTCACTTTCTCCACTAATTCCACTTCAAATTGTTGATCAAGATGATGAACACATTGAAAATCTCATCCCTCGAAGGTCCATATCTATTCTAAAATGAAAACCCTCTTCTGTTGTCATTGATGTAGATGAATCTACTTCAGTTAATCCTTCTCCTGTAGTTGTTTCTCCTCACATTCCTCCTACTCGAGGAAAGAAACAACAACAAGATTCTTTGTTGGAAGAAGCACTTCATGCAAGTAAAAAGAAATGGGTTGCTCCTTCTGGTTCTCCACCTCTCAGTAATCCCTCTTCTGATATTCTCCTTCATTCTAAAAGAAAATAGAAGATTATCATTGCCAAAACCTCAAAGTCCTCTTTAATATCTATCTCTCCAACCTAACCCATTTCCAAAACTTCATCGTCCTTAAAATCTACGGAGAAAGATTCTCCTAAGAAAGCCTCCATTGTTAAAGGATCCTCTTCCACCAGAGGCTCTTCAAAATCCTCTTTTCGCCCGAAAAAACAAGTATCCCAACCTGTTCCTTCTGATTTCTTGGATTCATATTCTAATTTTTTTTCCTAATATCCCTCCTGCTTTCTTTACTCAACCTGATCCAAATCTTGACTATGATATTGCTTTTGATACTCCTGCTGATAAGGCCTTCCTGTCAGCTCATGTTCTCTACTTTCAAAAATGTAAGTTGGCTAGGGGTAGAGTTGTCACTGGTTTTAAGGGTCCTGATATGGATATGTTGCTTACTAAACTGAATGCTCAGGGGTGGTTGTCTCTTTAAAGTGATTATCAAAGAAAGTTTGGGAAAGCTAAAGTGGATGAATTTTACATTAATGGAGTTGTTGTTGGGGAGATGTTCTCCATTCATGGTAAAACCATAAATCTTTACTCTGCTGATCTGAGTAAATTTTATGTTACGTGTTCCTACTGGGGGTTGGGGTTATTATGTGAAAGGTGCTTGGCCTCCTCTTGATAACCTTCCTTTAGCTATTGATATTTCTAGAAAATTCTCTAGAAATCCTTTCCTTTTAACTCATAGAAGGGTTCTCAAGAATGAGATGTCTCCTCTCCACCAATTCTATTTTGATATGGTTCAGAAAATGATCCTTCCTAGACAGGAAAGGAAAATTGTATCAAATTTTCTTGATCTCACCCTGATGGAATTGCTATACTCTCAGATTCTGATTGATCTTCCTATACTCATCATTAAGCACATTCAAAGGGTTTTAATTCAAGATACAAAAGGCCATGCTTTACCATATGAGTTCTGGCTTGCCCCTATTTCTGAGGACTTTCATGTTCCTATCAAAGTATGGTCATGCAGACCACAAAGGATGTCATTGGGTCTGTGAACCATGCTATATTTCCTGCTGCTATGAGGAGTGCTGATAATCCTATGCAAAGGCTGAAGAATGCTCTTGTTGCCAAGAAAAGTGAGGTAGATGTGGCACAAGCTGCATTGAAAGTTGCTCACGCTACTCATGAGGAGGAGAAACAGGTCCTTCAAGCTCAAATTTCCTTCCTCACAGCCCTTTTAGAAAAGAAAAAAGCTGAAAATGCAGATATCATTAAGAAATTGACCTCCTTTATTCTTTCTTCCTCATCCACTTACGCCCTCTTAGTATCCTTAGGCATTTTTCATTCCTACTTTTTGGTTAAGCTGGTTCTCTCTTATTATTTATTATGGGATGTGATCATTGTATTTTGATCTATCAATGAAATGGTCTCTTTTTGTTTTATGTGGCTCACTTCTATGTTATTGATACATTGCTTGTTATTTTTGCTCTAAAGTCTTCATGTTTTAGTGATAACCCCAATGGCCATGAATTATAAGACTTGTTTCACTCATTGGTACAGTTTTTCGATGATGTCAAAAGGGGGAAGAACAAATTATACAGTGCTTATAATTCAATTGACTAATATGTGTTTCATTCTGTTTTCTTTACTTAACTTCTTGGTGAGTATGTCAGGTTTATGGTAGTATACTGCTATGTTTGTCATCATCAAAAAAGGGGAAATTGTTAGAGCATGTAGATTTTTTATGATAGACATGAGAATGAAACATGTGGTAAAAGTTGTTCCATCTAACTGAACCAAGGTTAGCTGCAGATAAGCTATTGATATGATGACCTGGCATACAAACAAAAGTGGACAACATTTAATACATTAGAAGTTGAGTTGAAAAGGAAGACTTGCAGAAGTTGAGTTGAAAAAGAAGTCTTCAAGAAAAAGAAAAGAGAAATCCTATTGAAATAAGAAGAGAGGGGCGGCAACAAGTAGCAGGAAACTATCTGGAGTCCTATTGAATATAGAAGTTGATATCAATTGAAGGACTCCATGAGGTGGGTGCTTAAATACAAGAAACAAATTCAAAATCACTCACTCAAGCACTGAAAAGCATATCAACAATTAGCATATCAGTTCTCATACTTGAAGAAGAACCTGATCTCTTACTTAACAAGTTGTAGAATTTGAGTAGTGAGTAGGTTCTTTGAGTTGTAATGAGTCAATGTTCTAGTCTCAGTGATCTATAAACTGAGTTAGGAATTGTTTCTTCAAGTTTGGGAACTCGAAGACTTGAGAACACTTATCTTAGGAAGATTTGTATTTTTATAGTGATAGGAGTTAGAAGTTTTGATTCCTAGTTAACAAGAAGTTTTGTAATTCTGTTGATTGTTGAGGCTCAAGTATTATACTGAAGTTGGGTTAAATCCTGTAGAGGTACAGGTCATGGTTTTTTACACCTTTCTTGAGCCAGGTGTTTTTCACGTAAAAACACTGTGTTCAGTATTTACTTTTGTAAACCACGTTTACTTACTTGTTCCACAGATAGGCAATTATTAGGGCTCGTACTTTAAAAATATGTATTTTACCTTACATACACATACTGATTTAGTATACAATTTGTTTGAATGTTCTAAATTTTGGTATTAATTATTGCAGCAAATTGATATTTGTTTCTACTACTTAAGGAAGAAGTCAAAATATGAGCCCAACAGCTCTTACAAATACAGCACAATAGATTATAATTTCATGAATATAATTAGGTCTGTGATGCAAGTTTATTCTGTGGATGATTCAAATCTTACTACGGGAGGATAGGAGGCCCATCTTAACTAATACATCAATGAATTTCATATGCGTGCTGCAGTGCTATGGCATACAGTGTAAGATATTTTTATTTCAGTCAATATAAAGGAAAAACATCATTGAATTCTCGCAGTTTTATCCTTCTCAGATAGGTGCATATTCTTGTATGATTCATATAAATCCTGTGGTCATTATGCGGCTATTTTTATTGAGATCGAGAAATTAGCTGAGATTATTCCTTTGTTTCTCCAAGCTTGTATTTCTATGTAAAGAAAGGTATTGATCTTAAAAAATATCCAAGATACAAAGATAAAACTCCTCAGATCTTTTTGATGTGTTATTTGAAGATAATTTGTCTCAACAATCAAGTGGAAGCTTGTAAGTATTTTAATATATATATACCAAAATTGTAAGTTTGTACAAAATATATTTTAGTTATTAATCAAATTTTTTTTGTAGGGACTGTGGTCTGTACATAGTTACATACGCAAAATGCCTTTCTTATGGTGAAAGAGTTCCTTCGATTGAGTTCAACCTCAACGTATCCGTACAAGATATGTTGCACTATTGTGGGACTATAGCATGCGAAAACAAGAAGCAAATGCTCATAGTGACTTCGAAGCACCCTTAGGCAAAGCAGAATAACTAGTATCACTGAAGTTTTAGAAGTACATGGTTGATGGATTTATTACATTGGATAGTTGACAAACTGGTGTATGAATATAGGTTTTATTTGTACAAACTAATTTTCTGTTTTGAAGTGTTTCAGATATACTTATTTTGAACTGAATGATGGTAATTCATTTTACTAATTTAATTTGAATATGTTTTCAATAATTTTGTATTATGTGTTTTATTATAATGTTCAATTTTATTTGTTGTAGTGACATTTACCTACAAAATACATATGCAGTTTTGAGATTTTGCATTAAAAAATTTATATGCAATTACAATCATATATTTGTAATATGTGTTGATTTAATTTCAAAATACATTTAAGGTAAATCAAAATTTTAAATTTTGAATTGAATTAATGATTCATTTTAGTATTTTATGCATTCTTATATTTTGTTGTGAGATTTAGTTAAAAAATACGTATGCAGTGTTCACATTTTGATATAAAAATACATATGCAGTATACATCATATATATTTAGCTTAAAAATACGTATGTAGTGTTAATATTTTGCAATTCTAAGACACATATGCAGCATACATATTATGTATTTTAATGTTTATATATTTACCTTCAAAAAACAAACATTAAGATATGTAACTCATATGTAATATATTTAAGTGCATTTCAGTTTTGACATTTTGCATTAAAAATACATATGCAATTACAATCATATATATTGTAATTTGTGTTCATATACTTTCAAAATACATTTTAGGTACATCAAAATTTTAATTTTTAAATTGAATTAAAGGTTCATTTTAGTCTTTTGTGCAGTTATTTTTTGCTATGAAAATTTAGTTAAAAAATACATATGCAGTGCTAAATACATCATATGTATTTAGCTTAAAAAAACATATGAAATGATAAGTTTTTGCAATTCAAAATACATATGCAGCATACATAATATGTATTTTCATGTTTATTTATTTACCTTAAGAAAACATTAAAATATGTAATTCACATGCAATATATATCATATGCAATATATGTCATATGTATGTAATCCTTACTTATTTATTATCAATATAAATATAAATTTGAGTTGTTCAGATTTTACAATAAAAAATATAAATTCAATATACATCATATGTATTTAATATTTGATCATTATTTTCAAAATACATATGAGGTGAATAAAACTTAATAATCTAAAACTGAATGCAAGTTATTCATTTTAGTATTTTATGTTGTATATGTTTTCATTAATTTTTTTTCCAGTCTTTTATTTCAATTTTCATGTTTTATTTATCTAAAAAATACATCTGCAGTGTTTAGACTTTGAATTAAAAATACATATAAAGTATACATAATATATATTTAAATATTTATTCATTTACGACCTAAATATATATTAGGTAAATCATAGTTACTAATTTGTAATATAAAAATACATATACAGTGGCTAAAATACATATGAGTTGTAGCTTCAAAATACATATATAGTGTTTAAGTTTTGCAATATATACAAATGCAGTATTCAGATTAAACAGTGTTCAGATATCAAATGATGCATAAATGACTTAACCCAAAAAAAAAGAGTTCATTATTATAAAAAATGCAGAAGAAAGTTTTAAGAAATAATACAGAAGAACAAATGTATTATTTACGATATTTTCTACAAGAACACCTATTGTGATCCTTGGCCCCACAACTACTGTATGAGTTGATGCTCTTCTTTCCAAACATATTCCGGTCCGATTTTTTCTGATCCTTCTTTGCAAGTCTTCCTGGAGGGCATTTGTACTTTGGAGGCAGTACTATTTCACCAAGTATACTAAATGAAATTATCCAGTCATTTTGGTGTGGTAAAGGATAGATTGAAACATTATATGTCTTCAACACAGTTTTTGGCTTATACAAATCACAACAGTATGATCCCTTTTGAAAATTCTTGTTGTCCAACACTGCTTAAGCATGTGCACATGGTATCTCATTGAGTTAAAATGCATTACATGAGCATGTTTTTTCTTGAGGAAAATAATGGAGTGCTTTATTTATCGTGTACCGTGTACACATATTCTGTGGTTGGTACAACCTGATATCAAAAAGATGAAAAAGAAATATGTAAACGCGCTACTACAAAAAAATACAAACTATATTTTTTGATATGTTGTAACCACACCAATATATGCATTTTTTCTACACAACTATACATTTACATATGTATTTAATACAAATAAATTCTAAAAATATTATTATTTCTTAATGCAGAGTTTTTTATTTATTTATAGACATTGCTGCATATGCAGTGTTTTGATTTTGTAATAAAATACATATGCAGAATACATTATATTTATTGATCTTCTAAATACATATGCAATGGTAAGATTTTCAATACTAAAATACATATGCAGTGTACACAATATGTTTTTTTAATTTTATGTCGTATGTGTTTTCATTAATTTAGAACTGAATGCAAGTAATTGTATTACTTATGTTTTCATAAGTATAAATTTCACAAATCTAAAAGATCATACCGTCATACGAGTGTACAAAGCCTCGTTCTCTTTGAGTATGTCATTAAATTTTTCAATGAGTATTGTGAATGTATATGAAGCCTTCTTCCTATTTTTGCAATTTCATTTTTCAAACAGCAATCGTACTTCTTCTAGAAAATCATAAATTGACAGTTCTCTAACTGATACAAGTACTCTATTTATTGACTCAACAATGTTTGAAGTTAAAGTCCATCCTCGGTAAACTGTTGCATAGGACCTAGCCCACTTTTCGTAACCAGATAATTTCAAATATTTTTTTTACCTTAATATCAACTGCCTCAATATTTTTCATTAACATGTGAAATTCTGACTTTGTATGTGTTTTTGTCATTGTATAAAGGATCTCTGATAAAGTTTCTTCATGTTCCCCCATAGATGCCACATACATGCATAATGTGGAAATATCTTTGTACACATTACCAACAACCTTTATGATGCTTGGATTTCGATCAGATACAATACACATGTTTTGTCTTTTTCTGTACGCTTCTTTTAGATTCTCAAAGAACCAAGTTCGATATGCATCGTTTTTAGAATCAAGCACACCATATGCTAAAGGAAATATATGACCTGTATTTATAAATTCATTTTGTGCAGTCAGATATAAATACATATAGTAACTGCATATGTATTTATTAAAACTATAGATCCAAAAAACTGTATATTTTACCAAAGAAATAGTATCAATTACATATACTAAAATGTAAATGTATATCACAAACATGCATTATCAATTATACATGTTTCATTAATGAAATTCTAAAAATATATGTATTTTTATACAGATATGTATATATCAGAAAGAGATTTGTATTTTCAAGTGATATGCAGAAATACATATAAACATACGAGCTGGTCTACAATGTAAATATAAAATGATACTAACCTGCTCCATCCATCGTACATGTAGTTACAAATGTCCCAGTATACCTTCCACTCAGATGACTACCATCAACAATTACGATAGGTCTACAATGATCGAATCCTTTAATAAATGCACGAACAGCTATAAATACGTACAAGAACTGATTCTCATCCGTCTCCTTTATTCTTATATGTGACTTAGGATAGGTATTGTTCAAAACATATAAGTAGGATGGTAATTTCTCGTAAGATGCTGATGGCTTACCCCTCAACTCTTCTAACGCTCTTTCCTTGGCCCTTCAATATAAAATGTATGTCAAATCCATACCAAAATCTTTCTTTATATATTTTTTATTTTGGTCGCACTGTATTTTCATTTGTGATTTTTGAATTTTTGTTTAACCATACCACCTATCAACATACTAGTAGCATGCACCTTTGGATAGACCTTGTCCTTCACTGGGAAAGTATGTTGAGGTATGAATTTTCTTATTCTAAACATTCCAGAATCTTTCATACCAGATGTACGACATAAAAAATCACAGTTTTCTGATTTGCAAACCAATGTATAACTGCATGCAAGATATTTTAATACTATCAAAATACATATCCAAACTTATTTTAAACATGAACAAAATAATATAAAATGTACGTACCATTTCTTACTTGACCTTTCACTTCGCGGTTGAAATTTCTCCCTAGTTGTATAATCCTTCATGACCGACTTTAATTTTTTTTTTCGTAAAGTAAACCTTGTCTTCCTCAATATGTTTGTGATATGGGTCTGATATAATCACCCGAACTCTATCCATCTCAAATACATCTAAGGCTATTGTATTTTTAGAAACCACCAAAACTCCTTCATTAGATGTATTTAACACTGTTTGTAAATTGTTACAGACGTCTCTTCTTTCAACAACGCATACAAATGAACTTGCAAAGCTGCTTCCTACAACTTTCTCCAAAATGCGTACATATAACGGAAGACAATTCATGTCTTGTATCTTTTTTTTTCTGCAAAATAAACACCTTCAAACCCATTTCATTATGTATTTATATTTTTCCTGCATTACCAGTGATTTGATATTCCATTAAAATACATTTGCTGGTTAAGTCCACATTTAAGTGAGATGCCAAAACATCGTGTAGCTTAATGAATGATGTTGTGCTCAACAGTATAGCATCAGTGACGTACTCTTCGTAGTTTTTTTCATACGTCCACCTTCCTGAGTGCTTCATAAGAACTGATACGCTTCTCATTTCTAACTGATTTAACCCAAAATTTACAAATATACATATTTATAAGATTTCAATTTTACAACATACACTTTTCCAAAGAAAAAACTAAAACACAATATTTCAGTTATAAACGTAAAGTAAGTTACACAGCTAACAACTACAATCAAAAATACATTTACACTACATTTGTTAAACTTGAAATACAAACAAAGCAAAAGTTTCCAGCCATAATAAAATTTTAAAATTTTCTGTTCAACGTTAAATACAATCAAATCCAAAATCACCAGAATCGAACACAACCAAAACATATATAAAAGAACTTTTCAAATATAAAGATATACTCTCAAATTTCGTCAAGCAAAAGTTCAAAAGAAAAAAAGAATTTCATTAGCTAAAAAAAAACTGAATTCTATCAGTTTTTTTTCTATCAGTTCATATCAGCCTACAACAACAATAAAAAAATACATTTACAAAACATTTGTTATACTTAACTTAGAACCAAAGTAAAGTATTCCAGGCTAAATACAATGACAAAGTATGTGTTCAACGTTAAATACAATCAAATACAGAACTTCCAGATTCGAACACAACTAAAACATATATAAAAGATCTTTTCATATATACAGATATACTCTTAAATTCAGACAAGCAAACCTACGAAAAAATAGAATTTGATCAGCTTGAAAAACTGAATTCGATCAGTTTTTGTTCCAGCAGTTCAAATTACTATTGCACATATTTTAAATCGCAATTTTTTTTAGAAAATATTCATAACGATTTTACGACGAAGTGAAAAATTTCAACAAAGCATCCCAATTAGATCAATAGAAAAAACGATCAAAATAACAAAAATGTTCCGAAAAAAAATCTGATTTAATACCTTCAACAACAGTTAAGCACGAATTTTCAACCAATAGTTGAATTCCAAAATATTATACAGAAGAAGGTAATGTTGATCGTTGAATTAAAAGAAACTTATTGTTCAAACTGATATTGAACAACAAAAAATACACTTGAATTTGATTGTTTAATTAGAGCGAAAGTGAAGATTCAACTTAATTTGAATTGATATTTTTTTTTTTTGAATGAACACATTTCTGAAACTGCTTTTTGAATTTGAATAGGGTTGTTAGCAAATAACGAAAAACGCGTGATTAATGAGGTTTTAATGGGATTGTAATCTTAATAGTTAATTTAAGGTAATGTTACCATATTTAAATCAGTTAATTATGGACAGTAAAAATATTTGTATTTTTATAACAACAGTTTGCAAAAATACAATATACAACTTGCTAGATTATGTAATTATAAAAGTGTTGCTATGAATCTCATAATTAAGGTGCTAAGTATGTTATTTCTGAATTTTGCCCCTTACTTAAAACGAGGGTATACACTATATATTATGATGTATTATTGTTCATGAGGTAGTACTATGCAAGTTGCTATCCGTAACCTCACCAAGTTGATGAAATTAAAAAAAAAAAAAAAAAAAAAAAACATGTCCTAGCTAGCGTGCCAGCCTCTTGCTCATAAAGGTAGCTTCATGTATACTTTCGTATTATATGAGACGCGCCATAATACTGATGTTTGTAATTGTGTACAATATCATAAAGATGTCATTAATATATGAATATGGTACACAAAAATGGTAAACTAGCTTGTAATGTACATACCCACAGAAATTTTTGCCATCCCCTGGAGACTTCAATAGGAGATCATTAGTCTACTTTTGTAGAATGAACTTGTAATTCCAAAGCTTGCTTTTTCCTATCTTTATGGAAAAGCATTCTAGGAATTGAAGATGTTCTTTTGGACAAGAATATATATATATATATATATATATATATGATGTCAAATAATAGTTTCTGGCAAATAAACAACAAACATGATCGTACCAAGACAAATAGTGAGAAAGATGATTGGCAGCGGAAAATATACTATTAATTGTCTGATGCTAAGGACAATAGTAGCAATATTTGCCTTCTTGACAGCAACGGTTGTGGCAAATAAGGTTCCTAATCCTAATTATGCTGATGCCTTAACAAAGAGTATTCTCTTCTTTGAGGGACAACGGTCTGGTAAATTACCTCCTAACCAGCGCATGACTTGGAGAAAAGATTCAGCTCTTCTTGATGGAGCTGACAAGGGTGTAAGTACATGCAAAATATATGATACCCCCTCTTATCTCAATTTATGCGTGCTCTTGTATTCCAACAGCTTAAGACATGTTTAAGAACACATGATTCAAATGACACACTATATACATCTTTAGTTTAAGACCACAAGATTTAGAAGTCTTTTTTGTTTTCTTGAATTCTGATTGACAGAGTATAACAATCTGTCCCCGTTGTTAGTACAAAACTACAAACACATATTGCATCAGTTTTAAAGAAACAAGAATCTTTTTCAGGTGGATTTGGTAGGTGGGTACTATGATGCTGGTGACAATATGAAGTTCCATTTTCCAATGGCTTTTACAACAACCATGTTGGCTTGGAGCGTCGAGCAGTTCAAAAGTTCAATGGGACCAGATTTGCAACATGCCATGGAGGCTATAAGGTGGTCCACGGATTATTTCTTGAAGGCCACAAACATTCCCAATGTGGTATATGCACAAGTAGGTGACGCGGAGGGCGATCACAACTGCTGGGAAAGGCCTGAAGATATGGACACTCCTCGTACCGCTTTTGCAGTTACTGCACAAGCTCCTGGTTCTGAAGTTTCTGCTGAGATCGCTGCTGCTCTAGCTGCGGCCTCCATAGTTTTTAAGCCTACTGATCCCACATATGCCAGATCTCTTGTCAACAGAGCTGTCCAGGTAACAATATGCTACTTGTCATAACCACTCTTATTTGGAACCAAAGGAAGTATTATTAATAAGATAAACATAGTATTCCTTGTTGGTACTATCAAACAGTTGAGGTGATAATAATACTATTGTTTTTGTGCGGATTTCAGGTTTTTGGATTTGCGGATAAATACAGGGGATCTTACAATGACAGCATAGGACCTTGGGTGTGCCCATTCTATTGTAATTACAACGGATATAATGTAAGTACATATGAAGGCTAAATAGTCTTCAAATAATTGTCATTCAGCAAGTTCTTCAAGTCCTAATTGACAAGGATGATCCAAATTGAACAGGATGAATTGCTTTGGGCTGCAGCCTGGCTCCTCAGAGCTACAAAAAAGCCTATGTATTGGAACTACGTTAAGCAAAATATCATAAACTTCAAATCAGACATGGAAAGTGGCTTATCAGAATTTGGATGGGATGCCAAGCATGCTGGAATCAGTGTACTTATCTCCAAGGTTTATTCACTAGCTAAACCAGACTTATATTTATTTTGCGTAAATAGTTACTTCTCTATGTCTTTGATTCAATCTAACACCTTTCACTTTGATGGATATTATTGCAGTTTGTTCTCGGTAAACCTTTAAATGAAAAACCCTTCCTTCCATACGCTGATACATTTGTCTGCAGTGTATTGCCTGAATCTCCCACCAATACAGTCAGATACACTC